>NC_041396.2:28777673-29077673 GCF_900747795.2 Erpetoichthys calabaricus | reverse complement strand
ATGTCCAGGTGGGAGATGGCACTGCTGTGCTGCATAACTGTGACAGGTCTTAATCTAGGCTACGCTCTGCAAAGGTCCCATGTGTCATATGGTTCTGTGCTTCTTCATTGTTATGCTATACCTCCAAACCATTGCACTCTACTGATAATTATTTGGTGGGTCAATGTGTCATACTATTGTGTTCTGACTTAGATGTTTACATCTTGCATTTGTTTGTTCTTTGCCACCTTTTCGTTTCCATACTTTTTTGAGTTAATAATACTGTTTTATATTGGCAACAGTTTTGTCTCTCATTGTTTTGATTGTTTTATGGGCCAGGTGTGCTAAATGCCAAAGCCCCTCCTTACTCCCTATTACATTCTTCTTTACAGGTTATAGTCATGGCCTGCAGGGAGTTTGAGATGGGAAGGGTAAGTCTAAATATTGACAAAAATTGATTGAATACTCACTGTGAAGATGGGTAGACTGCTGAAGGTCAGGGACACTCTGACTTATTGATAGGGGCAAAAAGAAGGACAAATTATATACTTTTCAGTGAACATACCGATCATAAGGATAAGGAGATATCTGTTCTGCAGTAAAGCCCAGAAGGAAGAGCACACGGCCTACTGATGAGAATGTAATGACTAGAAGGAAAGAAACACTGCCTATAGATGAGGATACACTAGCTAGTATGTGAGCATAGTAACCAGGAAAGAAAATGTTCTACCTAGGGATGGAATCACACTGATCCATAAGAAGGACTATGCGTAGGAGGATGTAGGAAGTACTGCCTAGGAAATACGGGAACATAGAACCAACAAGAAAGCCCCACTGCTTAAGGACAGCAATTAAGCAAACAGTGCCTATATATGAGGACACACTTGTGAGGAGTAGGATAGTATTAACTTAGAGAAGAGAATTCCTTAGTTTTCTATCCTTTTAATTGTTCTGGTGTGTATTTGAGAGAGGATGTTGTTGTCTGTTACAATATAAATAATATTAAAAAGGCCAAATATCTCCCTGGGACAAATGCATATCTGCCTATCTTTCTCAATCCATAATTGCTGACTTACTGGACAGAAAGGATGAGGGGATCTCCAGAGATTAGTACATAATGCCCTATAGATAGGGTCTTACTGATCAGGATAGAAGTCCCTATCTAGTGTGTCTCTTTCTATAGACATTATGTCTTTCCTCCTGATGAAAACACTGACCTTTTCAGGTCATGATAATGATAAATAATTATTTATATTTATATAGAGTGTAAAAATAAAGAGAATGCAGCACAGAAAGGTTTGGGGTTTTCCAGCCCCGTATACTGTACAGTTTGCAAAATATCGTTATAACAGTCCAGAGTATTACTAACAGAGTATCACTGAACAACATGCTGGTGTGATGGGGGAACCTTTATAGGACGGGCCGGAATAAACAGAGGGAGTGTGGGTAATGAGTTGCAGGTGCATCCTGTAATCATGATGTCATCTGAGAGGAGGAGGATGAGGAAGTGGATGAACGGGAGCTTGCTCAGGGTGTCGGCGTTTCCTTCTTTCTGGGGAAAATAAGGAGAGAATGGTTAGTTGCCTGCCAATCCCTTATGGCTTTTGGGTTTCCGCTACTCCCTGAGTCGTTCTGCGGCTCCCCAAACGCGCATGCGTGACAAGAGCTTTTATCAACTCATCATGTTTTACATACTGAGTGGGGAGCCACTTCAACCACCACCAATGTGTAGCCTACACCTTAATGATTGATCCATTTTGCACTGTTACAACACATTAAACATTAAGTGATGAAACTAATGTGAGAGAGAGCCAATTAAGATCCAGAATCACTAGGCCATGGTGGACAATTTAGCCTGGAAATCGGGGTACATCCTTCCTCTTTAGGAAGGATGCCCAGAGATCTTTTATGACCACAGAGAGTCAGGTTTTATGTCTCATCCAAAGGATGCTACCATTTGTATGGCACAGTGTGACCATCACTGCATTGGGTCATTGGGATCCATTTACAGATCACAGGATAAGCTCCTCCTGCTGACTTCACCAACACCTCTTCTAGCAGCAAACCAAACTTTTCCTAGATGATTTACTATCCAAGTGCTAGCCAACCCCAAACATGCTTAGATTCAGGTGGATTACCTGTTCTGAAGTGCATGTTGTATGTTCCAGTCCCAGTATCAGTGTGTGTCTTCATTTGTTGACATTGTATTTTCATTTCACATCAATATTTGCCAGTTCCCTAGCTAGCTTGTTCCTATCTGTAGACACAAACATGTTGACCAGTAGTAAAATCACATTACATTAACCGAGGAAGTTCTAAACAAAAAGAAAAGCATGCTACCCAATGTTGAGGAGTTCCTGACTAGAGAGGACGACATACTAACGAAGAAAGACAAGGTGCTTAGTGGTGATGACATATTTACAAGCACTGGAGGCATACTTTCCAGGAAGGAAGGATTCATTGACTGAGAATATGAGCATCCTGAAAAGGGTTGTCAGGACTTTGGATATACTTGTAAGAAAAAAGGACACATTGACAAATGCTAGGACTAGGAGATATGTAAGAGAAAGAAGGACACACTGACCATACCCGAGTATATACTAGTCAAGACATAGAATACATTAGCCAGGGCTGGTGACATATGCACCCTGGAAAACACACTAATTATGAATAGGAGATGTAACCTTGAAGAAGAAGACCACACTGACTAGTGACCAGATATGTGATAGATTGATCAGGCCTGGTGGTATATAGACCTGGGAGAGGGAGACATGGACCCACTCACAAAGGCACAGTCATCATTTCTTTTATTTTTGTCTTGAAACAGAAAAAGTGTGAGATATACTGGTGTCCGCCTAGTGAGGGGTCATTTCACTGTGGTCCTTTCTCTGTCTTGTGTGTGAGTATGATTCTAGCAGTTGACATTTCTTTCAAAAAGATCTAGGAAGTAAGTCCTGTAAGTTTCACTCATTGTGTTTTTTTTTTTTTTTGGTGTGTAAACGTAGCTGTCTGAGGAAAAAAAAAACGACTACATAGTGAGGGTCCTTAAAGCCACCCTTCAAACTGTGAGTAGATTTTTGGGGCAAGCTGGCCAAATTTACTCAGTCAGGTTCTGTTCTGAAATCCTAAAATGGCCATTATTCTCCACTCAGGAACATCATATCATCTATCAACTCCATTATGTCAACTGGCCAGATCATGATGTTCCCAGTTCCATCACTTCCATTCTAGAAATGATATGGGAAATGCGTTCCTACCAAGAGGATGACATCATCCCCATCTGTGTGCACTGCAGGTAGGAAAAAACTTGGGAAAAGGGCTGTCTGTCATTGTTCCACTTTTGTGTCACTCATTTTATTCAGCTCCAGCCCCATTTCCACCGTGACAATCTCATTCACTTTAGTTCAGAGTGATGAGTGGAGATTTCATGATGGGTGTCTGTGAAGTTCACGAATACTCATTGTTATGGTGTATAAAATCTGTACATTTTGGTTTAATTTTCCATTATATTTTGGTCAAGATAAACAACAGATGAACTACAATTAAAAACAAATCAAAGCAGGTTTTCTTACACCATAACACTTTTAAAACAGCTGTTTCCAACATTGAAAGGAAGACATTTCTGGTGGTTCAATTACTTTATAACCTGGGAAAGGATGCTGTGCTGACACCCCAGGCTATTGATTGATTTATGGATGGACATTTGGGATAAGAATGTGGTTTATAGCCTGGGAAAAGGGAAACTGAGGCAATATCAAAGAACTTTATTATCTGGGAAAGAGTTTGAGCAAAATTCATCAATCACATTGACAGCCAGCCAATCAGGTGCATGTGTTGTGAAACCAAGGCATGACATTTCATAATAAATATGCCTTTGAAAGAGGAAAGAGAGAAGAGGAGAAGAAGGAGAAGAAGCAAAGAGCAGGAGGAGAAGAAGAGGAACAGACAAAGACGGCATTGGTCGTCAGAAAGGCATCATGAACATCGATTGCTAAATCAAACGCCTCCCTGGGATATTCATCCTTGTCATCTGTAACTTTTTAGTAAGCTTTTCTTAAAGACTATATATATTCAGACTTTCCTATCAGTACCTATTTTCTATTATTCTTTGTTCCAGTGGTATTATTATTATTCTTGTAATAAATACCATGCTGCTTTTCACTTTCTATGCTTTGTCTTAATGTCTAGAGTGATTGAATTAATAAGTTAGATTTCTTTGAGCACCTGGTGACAGCCAGATTTTTTGCCATTACTTCTGTGCTGCGAGGTTTATAAGGCTGAGAGTGAGGGCGCCACTCAAAAGAAAGGACAGTACGATAAGAAGAAGGTATTCTTGGCTGATAAATGGCCTATAGTCAAGAGTGCTGAGTCTTTGTATGTTTAAATGTATTCTTGTAGACCAAAAGTAATATTTAGGTCTGAGATATCATTAAAACATTGTATGTATAAGTAAGTCTCTTGAAGTGCTGAGTGACAGGCGATGTGTGGTTTAAAGTGCTAAGGGTTAATCAGCGTGTGTGTGTCATTCATGGGGCACTGTTGTGGTTAGGGTCTGTGTGTGTGTGTTTATCTATGTGTGTGTGTGTTCATTTTAAAGTGCAACATTAGACGAACCCGATAATGAACCTGACGAGAACTTTTACCCTTGAGAAAACAGGTGAAGGGTAGAGGGAAATGCTACGATAATACACTCATCATGGCAGTAACACTGCTCTCTGAGGCACCAGGAGACACGTTTGCTACTTCTGCCCAAATGGAGTCATAACACCATCCACCTTCCTTCATTCCTTTACTCATTCTTTCAGCAAGGATGAAGAGATGCCACAAGGTGGCCATTCATTTTTCTACACCTACTCCTTATTCAGTATTTTGGTATAACGCTATGTTCATATTACAAGTGCTCAATTCCAATTCTTTGCTCAGATCTTGAGAGTTCACATTCATAAGTACAAGTGAGCTGTATATCTGACTGTAATGTGAATGTGTCTGTTCCCCAAATTGGCAAACATGTTCAAATTGATATGTTTGTGCATGAGTCACCTTTGTCACCGACAACAAACCAATAAAATGGATTTGCTAGTAGCTAGTGTATGCATCGCATTTTACTCTGGAGGATGCAAAACAGTTCATTAGCTGTACATTATTAAGTCAAAAAGGTGAAGTAAAGCCAGAGAGCTAGCTTTGGCTGATTTTGCAGTTACTGCTGGCACTTCTAAACCAAGAGATGTGTGGGTTCGAGAAAGGAGCCAGCAATGGTGGGAAAGTGACAATTGTCACAGCTGTCCTCCATTGTAGTTTTGCCGTGCTGCCACTGCTGGCTAACGACAGCAGCACTCAGCCCATGCTTATTGGCAAAAAAAACCACATGAATTCTGATTTGGCTGCTCTCGGTCATGTTGCATGACCACGAATAGGATATGTATCCAGTCTAGGACCACATATGAAAGTGACTCAAACTGATTTGCAAAGATCAGATTTCTGTATCCACCCAGACCTGGAAACATCAGATTGGAGTCACATTAAGGCAAAAAAAATGGATTTGAGTTAGTTCAGCTTGGTAATGTGAACTTAGTCTAAGAGGACATCCAAAGTTACAGTGAGCCACCATAAAATGAGGTAATCTGGCAACTTCACACAGCATTAATGAAACTCATGTGATGATCACAGTTGCTCTTTATTTACCATTTTGGAAAACCACAAAGCACCCTGCTTCATTTTGACATTTGTTTCTGTTATGCAGTGCAGGATGTGGCCGAACTGGAGCCATTTGTGCAATTGACTATACCTGGAAGCTGCTGAGGGATGGGGTAAGTTATTTATTATGTCCCTGCAAAGCCTTCACTGGTCATGCCACACAAGTTGACAACCAAGTAAGAACTTCGGCTGTGATCCCACATGAAGGACAAATCTTTTGAGTTTCTGATGAGTTCCTCAGAGTTAAAATTATATAAGAGGTCAACCTGAAAGCCATGCATGAAACCCAGAGTTGAGGAGACCAGCATAGAATAATATATTACATCCCCATTTCCAAAAAAGGAGTGCTGTATAAAATGTATATCACAGCAGAAAGCGATGATTTGCATACTGTAGCATGTATATTTAAGTGAAAGTGACACACAAACAACATATCAAATTTTGAAACTCAGAAATTTTGTGGTTTTTTGAAAAAAATATATGTTCATTTTGAACTTGTGTTTCAAAAAAGTTGGGACAAGAACCTTCCTACCATTGCATTGCATCACCTCTTCTATCAACAACACTTGCGAACTAAGGAGGTCAATTGCTGTGGTGTTGAAAGTGAAATGTTGTCCCATTCTTGCAATTGATCGACAAAGGGTTTCTTTTGTCATATTTTTAGTTTCATAATGTGCCAAGTGTTTCCAGTGGGTGACAGGTCTGGATTACAGGCAGGCCAAATTAGCACCTGGACTCTTTAAATAAGGAACAATGGTGTTGTAATGCATGCTGAATGCGGTTTGGCATTGTCTTACTAAAAATAAGCAAGTCCTTCCCTGCAAAAGGCATCATCTGGATGGCAGCATATGTTGCTCCTGCATATATCATTCAGCATTAATGGTGCCTTCCCAGATGTGCAAGCTACCCATGCCATGTGCCCTAATGCATTGCCTTTAACATCAAGAATGCTGGCTTTTTAACTGAGTGTTGACAGCATGCTGGATGGTCCCTTTTCCTTTTTTTATCCTGGGAGACTTTCCCGGCATCAGTGATTTTTCCAAAAAGAATTTCAAAATTTTATTTGTCAGACCACAGGACAATTTTCCAGATAATGTGGCAGTGTTTTTGGATTATGTTTATACTGTATATGGCTTCTTCTTTGCATGGTAGAGTTTTAACGTGCCCGTGATGTGATTTCCACTACAAAATCATGTCCATTTCTAATGTGGTGCTGCCAGAGGGCCTGAAGATCACAGCTGTCTAGTACTGGTTTTCAGGCTTGTCCCTTGCGTACTGACACTTTTAATGATATTATGTACTATAGATGATGAAATCCCAAAATTCTTTGCAATTTTACATTGAGGAACGTAATTGTTAAATTGTTGAACTATTTGCCTGTGCAGTCATTCAAAGAGTGATGAACTCCTCCCGTCTTTACTTCTGAGAGACTCTGCCTCCCTGGGATGCTGTATTTATACCCAACCATGTGACTCGGCTGTGGCCAATTAACATCATTAGTTGTGAGATGTTCCACCGGGTGTTTTTTTTTTTTTTTTTTTTTACCATTACCCAATTTTTCCAGTCTTTTGTTTCCCTATCCCATTTTTTTAAAACGTGTGGCTGGCATCAAATTCATAATGAGAATATATGTTGTCTTTGTTCTATGGGTTTTAATGATTTGCAAAACATCACATTCCATTTTTTTACTTACATTTTACACAATGACCTAACTCAAATCCTCAGTTGAGGACATTTTCTGAGGATACCACCTTAGAGTCATACAGTGAGACCCCAGTTGGAAACAGCATTGCATGAGACCACCTTAAAGTAATATAAAGAGACAAAGCTGAAGATGTCCCCAAAGAGGATCACCTTAGAATTGCCAATTGAGATGCTAGCTGAATATATCACTAGAGAGGATCACCTTGGAGTCATCTAGTAGTTACACTCTGGATAGTGGTATCATTTGAACAAACCACCTTGTGGTTTCTATATGAGACCCAAAAAAATGATATTGTCATGTTGATCCCAGTTTAATCCTCTCCAGGGGTGTTGCTCGTGGACTATCCTACAGTATATTGTATACTGCCAGTCAGAAGCCTAACAGTGATGTCCTTTTCATGACCATCACAGAGGATCTCAGTAAAAGCCCAGCAGTAATGTCACCGAAGGAGCCAAACATTGAGTAATTTAGTGAGATTTTGATGGGACATATTTTTCAAGTAGAGCAGCTTACAGATTCTGAGAAAAACTCTGACTGATCATGTCACATGAAAGTGCACATTTAGGAGCTTCCATTAAGAACCCCATCAGTGATGTCTTTTTCAGGACCGTCATAAAGGCTCCCAGTCAAAACTCAGCAGTCAGTGAAGGGGTCCACCATACAGAAACCCAGTGAGTATTCTATCAGTGAATTTTAGATTAGAGGACACTTTCACATTCTCTGTGAAACCATTTCCGGATATGTAAAATGAATGAGAACTTTACACTATTCCTGCAAGACCCTATCTTTGGTACTGCATGAACACTCCCACACAGAGTTCATTTGCTTTGACTATTGTATATTGTATACAGGTTAAGTTTTGGTTCCAGTTCATAATTTTCCTGTGAGGAGCAGGGCTACCAGTGTAATTCAGAATGGTCATTATTCTTAGTTACATTGAGCTCCCCTGTTTTTTTTTTTTTTTGTTTTTTTTTCAATGTAGATTGTTCCGGAGAACTTCAGCATCTATGACCTGATCCAAGAGATGAGAATGCAGAGACCATCACTTGTGCAAACCAAGGTACATAGCTTTGATTCTGAAAGGAAAGGTGTACAGAATTTGACACATCTCTTAACTCATGATATCATTTTCTTGCTTTCAGGAGCAGTATGAACTGGTCTACATTTCCGTGAAGCACTTGTTTGAAAAACATTTGGAGAACATGCCCAGATTTCAGGACGCAAGTATTGTTTCAATGGTAAAGATATGAAGTCCTGTGGTATCAACCCCTTGGAGCTCAGCAGTGTTCCTAAACTTTGTATTTCTACCGTTGCCAATTCAGAATAAGCCCCATGGTCGAGCTGCACTTCCTGTAAAGTTTTTAATAAGTTTCATCATTGAGGAGCAAGTGAAATATTTAACCTGTGGTTTTGGTGAGCAGTTACACAGTATTAGCTTAGCCGGATGTGGTTTTTCAACACTGAGCCCTGACAAATAGGTGAAGTTTCATCTTGAAAGCTGCTGAGAATATTTAGAATCTGTGCGAAGTGATATATAAATCAAAAGGAATTTTAGGAGGGCTTCATTACACCTGGAATTTCAGAGTCTTCCCGTGAACATTGTCCCTGGTATCTAATTATATCCACAGTTACAGCACATCTTGTAGTTAAAGCTTAATATGTATCTTTATTTTACAGTGCCTCAATATCTTAATATCCCATGAACACCTCCATAGCTAGCATTGGAAGGTCTCTCTATAGCCCAAATGCTTTAGGACCTCAGTATTTCAATGTTCTCAGATTCTGCGTTTCTTGATTTCTCGGTTTCTCCTTTGCTTCTCAGTACCACAAGTATTTGATATGTCCCCACTTTATACATCTGTATTTTCCAAGTATCATTAGCACCACAACAGATAGCTATTCTTCTAGTGTCCTGGCACTAATTACCCCAGGATTTTTGTATTTTTGTCTCATTTGCATCTGATATTTCAAAATCTCCGCACTTCCTGGTATCTCATTGTATCTTCTTATTATTATGTTCCCATGTATATCAACGTCCTCCCAGCATTTTTGTACTTTGTGTTCTTTAGTACCTTGATGTCTCAACATATCCTCCGTATCTGCTGTTTTATTTGTTTCCCTACTATCTATGTACCCTTGTATCTCAGTTGAACCACTAGTGTTTCTGTACTTCTAGAGCTTGGGTATGCCAGCATCTAAAAATCTCTCTGCTACCAGGTATATTATAGCTTCAATGTCCTAGAATTTCATTACTCTATATATTTTAGTTTCTTTTCTCTCATAATCTCTCTGTTACACCAGTACATACTTTTGTATTGTCAACCAAGCATGCAAGATACTTGGTATCTCCGTGGACTCCCAAGTATTTCGGTGGTATCTCAATATTCCCTCAGTGTGCATGTGCTTTAAGTCCTACCGTCTCCTGATATTTAGGGATCTCCTTTGCTGTCTTATTTGTCCTCCTAGTATCTAATCACCCTGGATTCTCAACACAGTCCCTAGTATTTTTATCCTTATGGCGTTTTAGTAATCCACAATTTGAAAACTTTCCTGGCGATGTTCCTCATATGTCAGTACCTTTGTAACTCCCTATGTATTTCAGTACTTTCAGTGTTTCACTATCAAAAATTTTAAAAACTCTCCTCTTACCTGATATTCTTCCTAATATTAAATGAACCCAGAATCTTAATTTTCTTCCAAGCAGTTTTGTGATTTCTTGTTGTTCACCAGTATTTTCATAGTCCCTATTGCATGGTTATCCAAACTCACGTGGAAGTGCTTCGGAACTGTAGCATCATAACACAGGATGCACTCCCGGGGAATTAGATAAAAGGAGCTTCCTGCCTTAAATTGATAAACCAGAGCTGATTGGAGGTGGACGAAGCTTACGAGGAGGAGGAGTGGAGGAGGCAGTGAGTGACTGAGAGAGGGAAGACCAAAGAGTGATTTATTGCACTATTGTGCTTTATTGTACTTGTGGCTGAGATTGTTGTGCGAAATGCTTATAGGGAAGAGTTTGCCACACACAGACTCTTTGTGCTTTGAATATGTGTCCTGAGCCTGTTTATATTGGGTCTTTGGGGAGCTGGAGCGCCCCTTACTGTCTACAGCAGACGATTTAGAAATGTTGAATCACGAAAGTAGTAATTTCAGCAATTAATAACAACAAAAGTGTGGTGGGACAACTGTGTTAACCTAAAACCCTAACAGCTTGAATATTTATATGTTATCATGGACTAATTGTTTTCTCTGTCTCTCTCTCTCTCTCTCATATCACACCCTTCTTCTCCTCCTCAGCCATTTGATACACCTCAAGCAGTACAGAACCAGCCTGAGCCTATACATGAGCCAATGTCTCACAGGTGAGTTCTTGTTTTGTTATGCCAGTGCTAAGCAATCGGGACAGTGTCTCTCAGTGACATACAAGCTCAAACTCTGGAATGAATTGTACGTGTATGTGTTATGGAGATTATAAACATTAATATCATCCAAAGATTAATAAAAGGGCTAACAGGTAATCATGCGACCAATAATGTACACCTTATTAAGAAGGCTGAAGTGTCTAGAAAAGTGATTAAAGAGGATGTCAGTGTGTACAACACACCATAGATAAATCGATAGAGGGAAATTTGACTTTTTGCAGAAGCTCTTTAAATTAAAAATACTCATAATTAAATATACACATACACACACACACTCATACTTTGGTCTGAGCACATACTAGAATAACTAAAAAGCAAGAAAACTATAAAGAAAGAAAAGTTCTGTCCAGTCATAGTGGTGTATTATACAGGTGTATTACTGCTAGTGTAAAGGAGCCCCGGTTGCATTTTTTGACACACTTCTGCTGAATGACTCGTTGGCTGAAAGTCCTCAGTGTGGGTGTGTCAGAGAGCGCATGTGTAGCGTTGTTCATAATGGCACTAAGTTTTGTGTGAATTCTTTCCTCCTCTACTACCTCAAGTGGGTCCAGAGTGCATCGCATAACTGAGCCTGTCTTTTTAATTAGCTTGTTAATTCAGTGATCCCCTCCTGAAGTGAAAGTACCAGCCTAGCACACGACAACATAGAAAATCACAGAATGTTGAGGGTTAATATAGCTTATAGATAAACTGTCTTAATTAAGTGCTTGTAAGGTTACATCTGGAGACCTGTTTGTAGGCTTGTTCTCTGTATTTATTGGGAATTTTAGCCGCTTTTGAAGTTTTTGTGACTTCCTTTGTTCTATTTTTTTCATTACGGCATTCGTTCTGGGATTTTCTTGATCCAAGCAATCTACTATTTATATCGGGTTCTTCAATATGTGTATACTATTTGATATAAAAGTTTATTTTTGGCTGTTTTCGCTGTCATGTTGTTTATTACCAGGTTGCGCCATCTTGTTTTATTCGTTAGGACCGCTTTATAGCAGGTGGATCCTCAGAGATTGTGACACCTTGCCAGTTACGTGAAGGTTTAAGAGATTTCCGTCTTGCCTCATTTTCCTAACCAAGGTCAAGATTTCCAAAAAAAAATCGATCTCATAAATAATACAAAAAGACCTTTTGTTCTTACCTGATCTCCCTTTGATCCCTTGACTCTGTTTCTTGTCTTGTGTTTGGTTTTGGTTGTTGTGCTTTTTGATCTCCCAGTTTTTGACTCCTTTTCTGTCCTTTGGTTATCTCTTTTCTCCTGGTCACTTAATAAAAACATACGTGCCCTTTGCAAGCATAGCAGTATTACACAAAACACACATCAGTACAAGAGAAAGTCTAGAAAAGAGCTACTAGATGTATTCCAGGACGGCATGAAATGAATAGTGAGGAATGATTATAGGTGCTAAGTCAATTGAATTTAAACAAGAAAGGATTAAGTGAAGACTTGATAAGAAAGCAGGGTCTAGCCTTGTACCTGTTATGCCAGTCACGAATACTTAAAGAAGATTGGTTGGACCGCAGCACAGGCTTACTCCACCTTTTCATACTTTCTATTAACACAGTCAATTGTAAGCAGCCACAAAGATGATGTTAAGAACAGGCTGGGAGATCAGCACAATTTTAAGAAACTGGAACAAACATGATTTTTTTTTTTTTTTTAGAATACCAAAGTATTTTTATCAATAGAAAAATCCAGAGAGCTAAACCATAAACAAAGTCTAAACAGGAATTAATGTAATGTAAGTGTAATTAATGTAAGTAAATGTAGGGTATTTCATGTTGGAAAAAAAAATGTTAGATCTGAATTCACAATAGGTGGTCAGAAACTTGAAAGTACCCTTTATAAGAAGGACCTAGGAGTCATAGAGGTATTATCACATATCTAAATCTAGACTGTGCACATAGGCTATTGAAAAAGCTGGTTAAGTTAAGTCAGACTTTATTTATAAAGCACATTAAAAACAATCCAAACTGAACCAAACAACTATACAAGATAAGCTAAAAAACACTTAAATATGTATATACAGTCATATGAAAAATTTTGGGAACCCCTCTCAGCCAGCATAACAATTTAGTCTACTTTCAACAAAAAAGATAACAGTGGTATGTCTTTCATTTCCTAGGAACATCTGAGTACTGTGGTGTTTTCCAAACAAAGATTTTTACTGAAGCAGTATTTCGTTGCATGAAATTAAATCAAACGTGAAAAATTGGCTGTGCAAAAATTTGGGTCCCCTTGTAATTTTGCTGATTTGAATGCCTGTCACTGTCCAATACTGATTACTTGTAACACCAAATTGGTTGGATTAACTCGTTAAGCCTTGAACTTCATAGACAGGTGTGTCCAATCATGAGAAAAATTATTTAAGGTGGTCAATTGCAAGTTGTTCTACCCTTTAACACTCCTCTGAAGAGTGACAGCATGGGATCCTCAAAGCAACTCTCTAAACATCTGAAAACAAAGATTGTTCAGTCTCCTGGTTTAGGGGAAGGCTACAAAAAGCTATCTCATAGGTTTAAACTGTCAGTTTCAACTGTAAGGAATGGAATCAGGAAATGGAAGGCCACAGGCACAGTTGCTGTTAAACCCAGCAGGTCTGGCAGGCCAAGAAAAATACAGGAGCGGCATATGAAGAATGTGAATTTCCCATTGGGATTAATAAAGTATCTATCTATCTATCTATCTATCTATGAACAGGATTGTGAGAATGGTTACAGACAACCCACAGATCACCTACAAAGACCTGCAAGAACATCTTGCTGCAGACGGTGTATCTGTACATCGTTCTACAATTCAGAGCAATTTACACAAAGAACATCTATATGGCAGGGTGATGAGAAAGAAGCCCTTTCTGCAGTCATGTCATAAACAGAATCTCTTGTTGTATGCAAATGCTCATTTAGACAAGCCAGGTTAATTTTGGAACAAAGTGCTTTGGTCTGATGAGACAAAAATGGAGTTATTTGGTCATAGCAAAAAGCGCTTTGCATGGCGGAAGAAGAACACCTGCTACCTACTGTCAAATTTGGTGGAGGTTCCATCATGCTGTGGGACTGTGTGGCTAGTTCAGGGACTGGGGCCCTTGTTAAAGACCAGGGTCGGATGAATTCAACCCAATATCAACAAATTCTTCAGGATAATGTTCAAGCATCAGTCACAAAGTTGAAGTTACGCAGGGGTTGGATATTCCAACAATACAATGACCCAAAACACAGTTCAAAATCTTCAAAGGCATTCATGCAGAGGGAGAAGTACAATGTCCTGGAATGGCCGTCACAGTCCCCTGACTTGAATATCATCGAACATCTATGGGATGATTTAAAGCAGGCTGTCCATGCTTGGCAGCCATCAAATTTGACTGAACTAGAGAGATTTTGTATGGAAGAATGGTCAAAAATAACTCCATCCAGAATCCAGACACTCATCAAAAGCTATAGGAGGACAGCGTCTAGAGGCTGTTATATTGGGAAAAGGAGGCTCAACTAAGTATTGATGTCGTATCTCTGTTGGGGTGCTCAAATTTATGCACCTGTCTAATTTTGTTATGATGCATATTGCATATGTTCTGTTAATCCAATAAACTTAATGTCACTGCTGAAATACTACTGTTTCCATAAGGCATGTCATATATGAAAAGGAAGTTGCTACTTTAAAAGCTTAGCCAATGATAAACAAAAATCCAAAGACTTAAGAGGGGTTCTCAACTTTTTCATATGATTGTACATAACAAAACCACAACCATTTCAAACCATACATTAAAGATATACTCAAAATACACCCACACACACACATACAGTACATTCTTAATTTGAATGTACATACACCAACATATACAAACATAGTATTTAACCTCTTATGGGGTCTAAGACCAACAAAAAGAAATGTCTTTAGTTACTTTTAGGTCATTATTAATGTCAGAGAAGACCTAATATAATAAGGTAAGTTATTGCAAAGAGAAGGAGCGGTCACTGCAAATGCCAGATCCCCCCCTTTGCTTCAACCTCGACCTTGGCTCCACTAAGAGCTGCTGGCTAGCAGACCACAGTGCTCTCATTGGCATGTAAACACGAAGGAGTTCCGATAGGTAAGAGGGGCCACTTCATTCAAACATTTAAAAACAAGTAACAAGATTTTAAAATCAATTCTGGAAACCAACGGAGCGAGGTCAGTATTGTCAAGTTGTGGTGATGCTTGTGAGATCCTGTCAATAGGTGAGCAGTAGTGTTCTGGACTAGTTGCAGGCATTGTAATGATGTCTGATCAATACCTACATACAGAGAGCTGCACAGAAGAAACTGTAAAGAAGTTCACCACACCACAAGTGCATCTAATGAACCGCAAGGGACTGTAGATGAGGGTAGTCCCTTGACAGTGATGAGCAGGTGGGCCTGCATCCTGGGGAACCGCCCACAACACTCAAGGAGCATAGGAAGAGATGCTTAGACATAAAGAATCTAAATAACCAACAATAACAACAATTAAAATGATCACAAAACACATATAGAGACATTTGAACCCCAGCCAGGGTGGGAATAGAACACTTGTAAGGCATTCCTTACCAAAGGTGCAATGTGTCGTAGCAACTCATGAGCTAAATGCTTATATCCCAAAATAGCAATGTGATAAACTTATATGTGAAATAATAAAATCTTTCTATGTTAAAAAATTAATCCAAACTACACAAATTTGTATGCTCCTTGAAAATAAAGCTTTATGAATATTCACAACAAATGAACAGAAAAATGCATCCAAAACAAAAATAAATTCACTGAGATGTCCAAGGATTACCAATTTTTAATAGCGCCATTTGCTGTGAGGATCATTTTTGACTTTCAGTGGCTCTGTATTCAGCTAAACAGAACAGGAAAATTAATGAAGAAATAAGTAACATTGATGTATATTCCTCAGATAGGATACAGAGACACAGAAAACAACTAGTTTACCATAATATTTTGTGTAGATGTTTAGAAGTTTAGATTTCAAGTACCACAATTGAAGGATGCAACTTTAGAACCTTCATATCTTGACTTAGATATTTGATGGACAGGAATTTGTAGATACCCCCTTACAACTGCTCCATATTGATTAAGGTTTTCCTGTTTGACAATTTCCTACAGCTGCTCGCAGGACAACAGACTCCAAGAAAATCATTTCCATGAGGTTGCAGAGGAGCCCAACTCCATAAGACAGACTGCCCTCAGGGAGGACGCACCTCCTCTGCCAAGCAGGCAGTCCAATCAGTTTTCCCGGGTGACACGGCGTTCAATGTTCATCAGAAGGAGAAATGTGGAGGAGAACAATGTTAAACGCCGGAGTCTGGACTTGAACAGAACAGAGGACTTGCTGCAGAGCTTGGGGTTTGATTCCAGCCTAATACCCCAAAATGAGAGTCCTGTGCCCAGAAGTAGGGTAAACATGGTCATCCCAGCAAACCCTGTCCAGCAGCAGAGGGCTTGCAAGAATGAAGGACCAGTACAATCCCTACAGGACAGTTTAACGTTTGAGGAAAACAGCTTTATCCAAGTCATACCAATTCCTCAGGCGAAGAAAGTCCAATTTCAAGAGAACAAGAACTTGTGCTCTGTTACCCCTACGGTCTGTCTCACAGTTGAAGATCCCTATTTCTCTCCAGTGTCCCCAGTCCCAATTTTAACACTGATTGAACCAGAGGATAAAATGGAGTGTGGGCAGAGGCAAGAGAATGATATTAATCAGTGGATGGAACACATCTCATTTGTCTCTGGGTTATGGAGTCCTGACACTCTCAAACTTGAGATCCCTGAGTCTGGTAAGTTAGCAGATATGCACCTGAATTTGCCAGTGCTCTTTTTGCCAATAGTTCTTTGCAGTTTACAGCAAAAACCAGCAGTTAACTGACTGACGGCTTTCAGCTTGGGATGGATTGACTCTCAACTGATTCCTCCAGCCAGTTGTCAGTGATCTCCTAATCTTACTTAGCCTGCTCAGCCATTTCCTTCCGAGTTCCATTTTGTGGGGTGTATCTGTCATGCTTGTCTGATGCAGTCTTGTGTCTCAGGAATTTCCTGATCAGCTTTTTATCTTTGTCTTGCACTGTTTTGCATTGCATCACCAACCTCTTCACATTTCCAAACTCTGATCACCTTAATTACAAAAAAAGAAAAATATTTGCCCTTTTCATTATTTTCTCTATAATTTGAAAATTTTGGTCTTCAAACATACCTAATATTAGATAAAGGGAACCTTAGTGAACAAATAACACCTTTTTGAATGATTTAATTTAGCTGATGAACAGGACTTCCAACACCAACTGGTACTGTGTGATAATGTAATTGCCCACTAATCAACCCATTTAAAGGATAGTTATGGTCAACAGATTGCACATAGTTAAATCTGTTCAATATAAATCTCACTTATTGTGACCCTTTGTGTTGCCAGCACTAAAATTCAACAAGCCTGTAATGTCAAGATCAAAGAAAGTTGACAAAGAGATCGGAAAAACTTTGTTCATAAGCTTCTTGCCATTTTGTCTAGTTTCATATGTGCTTGCCCAGTTCCCATCATATTAATGTTTCCCCAATTAATCCTACACTGTCTAATCTCACAGCTGCATGATTTTGCCTACTACAGATGTTCCTCTCCAGTGTTTACTTGTCCACCACATCTCTCTAATTATATTAAGCATCCCATGAACGTTTACTCTTTGCAGATGTTTCTGAGGCTTTCCCGTCATGCCAGGTTACACGAGCGTCCTTAAATTAAAGGGCAGTCTTTTCTCACTAATGTTTCCAAGCTTTCTATTGAATTGTTGCAATAGGAGGGGTGAGTATAATGAAGTTGAGGGAGGGATGTAACCCGAATGGCTGTTGAGGCTGTAAGAGTTCTCCGTTAGCTTCACTGGCTGAATGGGCTGTTCTGTAATGCAAAGACCATAAATCCAAGTCCTCCTGTTTCAATGAGAACCCTGAGCGAACTCCTCAGCAGAAGTGACTTCTTCTCAGTGTGATTCTGATTTATTTTGCAGCAAAAGGGCATCCCTACTATTTACATTTTACATTTATTTGCTTAGCAGATGTTTTTATTTAAAGTGTCTTACAAAAGAGGTCAACTTAATTGACTGAACATCAGTCTGGGGGACTGTTTGGGAACAAGTATTACAGGGCAAGGGCACAAATCTGAACAAAATACAAGCGAGTTACAATTTGGTTACAAAAAAAGACAGAGAGAGAGAATCTTCAAACACTTCTTAAATATATTGAGGGAATCAAAATTTCAAATAGAGGTGAAAAGCTCTTTCCACCAGCTTAGAGCTACACATGAAAAGAGTCTGGACTGAAACTTGATAACATGGAGAAGTGGCATCAGCAGACCTGTGTGGTCAAGAAGGACTACAGGAATCTCACAAGTGTCTCCATATATACAAGTGCTGTCCTGTTGACTACTATGCAGACAAGCGTCAAGGATTTGAATTAAATATGTCCCTCTGCAGGCAGCCAATGTAATGCCAGTCCATTATGTTCCACAGATAGTTCATTAGGTACTGATTACACTCCCTTGACAGCAGCTTGTCTCCAGTTCATCTAATGTCATATGAGCCCTCCCTACTTCTCAATGAACAGTACTTTGTTGCAAATGTTTTCTAACCTGCTCCTAGATGTCCAACCTCATATATGTTACTGCACTTCTTATTGGGCAGCACAGTCTTGCTAGTGTTTCCTAGTTGGCCCCTGATTTATCATCCCTCAGATATATCTTTACTTTTGACTAGACCATCTCATCTCATTTATGTTTTTCAAGATCTTCTTGAACTGTTTTGCCACACTTCTGTTTGCCACTTTCTTTTTGATCTTAATAATAACTGTACATTTTATCCATGTAGCACATTGCACATGCTTGCTCAAACCACATTTTGCTACCTCAGACCTGGCTTCTCACATCTTACTGGATTGTCATGTCTCACTAATCCTAACTGATCCTCACTGATCCTACCTTCATCACTTAGTAGTTGGATGTCTGTCTCATCCCAAGTAGTTATTTTCTGTGGTTCCTACTGACTTGTCTAGTGCTCAAGGAGCCAAGCAGTGTCTTGGCATCTCTAGTCCACACCTTGTGAGGGCCTCTTGCACTTTAGTTTCAGGAGTCGTGAGCCAAAGTGATGAAGAATCCCCACCACCTCTTCCGAAGCGGACGCCAGAGTCCTTCATTTTAGCAAGTGAAGACGGTAAGTCTAGGAGACTTCTTGGTTCCGTTTTTTCTTTTATATGAGTAGTGGCTATTCCTCGAAATATGTCTGACAAATAAGGTGCTTATATGAGCATGTGATTTAGTACACATTTGAGAATGAGACTTTGTGACGGACTGTTCTGACCCCACTGCATGTAATGGGCCATCTGGTTTATTTTCAGCACCTGCATCACCAAAGACGCCACCTTTACCCAAGAGGACACCCGAGTCTCTGGTCCTAGCCAGCGAAGACTGTGAGTAACAGTATGTCTGCCATAGTCAAATGACTCAGAATACAAGAGTGAGCTTCATATAGTAACAGTCTGCTTACAAATATCAGTAGTTACAGGACGTGGGGGGGGGGGGGCTTGTGGTTTATTAACGAATCTCAAAAGTAGATTGAACGTGCCTTCTTTGACAAATCAGCTCACTTCAATCATTTCTTGTTTCTTTTAGCATTTCCTCTTTTATAGTCACTGAACAAGCTGGGGCAGCATTTTAAGTGCCAGTATTGTCGTGGAAACTTCACCCCTGAGCACATGTCTGCATCCACCAGAGCCAGTTGTTTTGTTTTGTTAACAAACAGGCCATAGTAGTCACACTCATCTTCTTCTCCTCCTCTGCAGCTCTTCCTGCTGTAACACTTCCAGAAATATTTCGATTTGGAACATCAGCAGAATGGTGCGGGCAACTGGACCTGAACAGCAGGCCAATGACATTGGTCGAGAGGAGCAGGAGCAAGGTGATAATAGTTAGAGCCTGCTATGTCTGCTTGATTGGATAATGTGAAGCTTTCAGTCAGTATGTCTGAAGAAGGGGTAATTAGGAAGTTCTGAGCTTGTACCTGAATAGGATATTCTATGGTGCTGAATTTGTAAATGGCCATACATCAGATTGGGTGTACTAAAATATGTGAATAATAAGTCTATTCCATGTGTTGTTTATAGTGAATGTTTCTTGCTTCAAAATTAGATCAACCTGGAAGTTGAAAAAGACAAAATAAAATAAATATCATGCTGTCATTTAATTTTTAAACAAGAGAACAGCATAGCTTGAGAGATTTATCCTTACCTTGTCAACGTATGCTGGGGCCAGTCTCCTTTATATGACCAGTCAAGAAGGGCATGGGCTATAGAATACCATTATGGCAGGGCATCTTTTACAGATGACCCAACTTCTAAACAGCTTTCCACATTGACAACAGGAGAAAATGTTCTGTGAACTGAGCAAATTATAGAAGAATGGTGGTGCATGGGAGATAGCAGGTATACCCATAGGGATTAGTTATTGGTCAGTTGAATCTTCTCTTCACATGCAATTAAATATGGGCCAGGTCTGTGAACATTGACTCCTGAAATGAAGCATCCAAAGATGAGCTCATGAATTCACTGGTTTTTAAAACCAGGGGCCTTATTTATGCTCAAAAAGAGACTTGAATTGTCATACGCAAGTTCCTACAAAAACATTGGGATTTATAAAAGAGAACTTGATGGGGTAACATGCATAAATCTATAGCAACTCTGAACCATCCATATGCAACATTTCAAGGAAACTGGGAAATGATGACACCCGTGATCAAGTAGGTCAAATGCAGCCAAACCAGCTAAATGGCAACTCACACACATAATAATTATCACTTAGCTGTTACTATAATGTGCGTTGATGTGACAAACATATTACACCTAAAAGGTGATAACTAAGATGCGCTGACTGTATTTGAGTTCCATTTAAGGAGGACCAGTGCTGCAAATTTGCACTGAATAACGTTTTTGATTGTTCCCCAGTATATATCGACTGTTGGCACTTCTCAGGGAACTGGCTGACAGTGCAGGAATATCTCAGCCAAGTTTCACTCTGTTATGCCAGCACCAACCGGTAAGGCACTACATCCAGTTATCGTACATACATAAAACACAACATGTTTTTGCCAACATAAAAAGGCAATTTCATTCAGTGTCAGGTTCTCCAAATATAATAAGAGCAACTGATTGAACTTGTGTTGCAATAAGGGCACCTAGAGAGAATGAAGCTGCTTTTGTTAACTGTAAGCAGTGACATTCCTTTAACAAACTAATTATCTGTGATGCCAAGATGAGACTGATAGTCGTCATGGATAAGTGACCTGGGTCAACCTGTGTTTTATTTATTTTGAGGTACAGTGGGCTTGACAGATGTGATGGTGCTGTATGAGATAGCTGGCTTGTTGGTAAGGTAACTGCTTGAACCCTCAGTGTTTCATATGACCTATATATTCATTGTAACATCAGTGACATCATTACAAGTACCAGGTGATAGTGGCTATCCACTCAGAAACTGGTGCTTTACACCTTTCCTGGACCCCCAGGATACAGAGGAGAGGCATTATAATGCCACGCATGATGGACTCTCAGTTGCAGAGCACAACCAGATACCATTGAATACAGGTAGCGGGGTCTCAGTGCTTCAGTCTGCTCTACCGGCCAGTGATGTTCTGCGGCATCTTGATTGCACATGTATGAGGTTGAGTAGCAGGCTACATATCTGGATGTTTCTAGGTGGTGTTCAATGCGAGTTCCCATACATCCATCCATCCATCCATTATCCAACCCGCTGAATCCGAATACAGGGTCACGGGGGTCTGCTGGAGCCAATCCCAGCCAACACAGGGCACAAGGCAGGGAACCAATCCTGGGCAGGGTGCCAACCCACCACAGGACACACACAAACACACCCACACATATTTACAATGTGATTGTGATTTATAAATTGTGTAGAAATGTGCATATGCCAGGTTCTATAAATCTGAATTTTTCTTTGGCATTTGAATTTTCCTATTTTTGGGGGGACATATTTTCACACAGAGTTTTATAAGTGAGGCCCCTGAAGAGCTAACACATGGTGCCTCCATGCTGTTCAATTATTTTAGTAGTGCACGATGAAATTGCTGGAGAAAAATGTAACGCTCAGGAGAGCAGCATCTACTGGAATTAAATGTTTGCTAGTAGGTTGAGGAACTTGGAATGAAACTTGGGTTCAATACTTAGATAGATAGATAAGAGAAGAAAGGAGATAGATAGATAGATAGATAGATAGATAGATAGATAGATAGATAGATAGATAGATAGATAGATAGATAGATAGATAGATAGATAGATAGATAGATAGATAGATATGAAAGGCACTTTATAATAGATAGATATGAAAGGCATTATATGATAGATAGATAGATAGATAGATAGATAAGAGAGGAAAGGTGATAGATATGAAAGGCACTTTATAGTAGATATGAAAGGCACTATATGATAGATAGATAAGAGAGGAAAGGTGATAGTTAAATAGATAGATAGATATGAAAGGCACTTTATAATAGATAGATATGAAAGGCACTATATGATAGATAGACAGATAGATAGATAGGTATGAAAGGCACTTTATAATAGATAGATATGAAAGGCACTATATGATAGATAGATAGATACTTTATTGATCCCAAGGGAAATAACCAGAGTCCAAACAACAGATGAGACAATGTAAACAAACTAATTTTACAGCACCAAACAAATTCAATGTCCAAGCCAGCGCTAACAAGATCATGTTCACAATTTGCTAAGATGGTGAAGGTGTTGTCCATATGGATTACCCACCTCACATAACCAATCAATATCATGCTGATTTACTTTTGCATTTGCAGCGTCTAAATCAGAGAAAGATGGCAAAAAAAGCTGTCAACCATTGCCTGCTTATACTGCATGGGTGACAAAGGCATCTTTTTTCCAGGACAGGGCCTGCACGACTATCATCTGTTCTCCAATCTGAAATGGTACTTCTATGGAATGTGCTATGACCAAATGTTTTATATGACTTGCACAAGACAGCTTAGTGAATGTTTTGGCAATGAGTATTAATGTTCAACGAGATTATGTTTAATAACAAAGCCTGTTTGTTTTTCCTGGAGTTTTCTATTAATAGGTCAGATTCAAAACTTTTTGATCATCCCCCCAAATAACACTGTCTCAGTCAGATTTCAAGATCACCTTCTTCCTAGGCTGTATATGATATCGACAGAAACCATTTTGATCATCCCATTTTGTATCTGAATGTATTCTTTTTATTTGTGGCCTTATAATAAAAATCCTAAACTAAAGCAACAGAAACATCTGATATGAAAAACTTAAAACACATCCTTTAAAAAATATATACTAACATGGGGAGAACTCGTGCACTGCACACTGGCAACGACTAGGCCTGGATTGAAATCTAGGCTTTTGTGCTATCTACTGTGCAATCATAGTGTCAGTAACCTTCTTAAACATAAAGTAACCTCAAAATGAGTCTCAGGTGAGAGCCTTGTAATAAGAGGCAATGCAAGTGGAAGGTGCAGAAATGTCTAAACATCTCAAAGGAAGGCACAACCCAGGGTATGAATAAGGGGAGAGCATGAGAATGAACCGTGATGATGGTCTTCAAAGGCAAGCAAAGGCTTTCACAGGATCAGCCTGCCACTTCAAGAAAAAAGGAAAATCTCACTAAAATACAACGTGGCTGCATTAGCCAGTCAGGGTGCCCACTAAAATGCCAGCTCCTAATGGATGCTCTTTGCCTTTCAGAGTTTGAAGGTCAAACCGTCAAGAGCAGGTGAGTTGTTTAAACACTTTTTTCTTTCTTTATTAAATGCTTGTTCTTATGCCTCGTCTGTATCAGTATATTTCTGCCAAATCAATGCCATGACATGATTTACATACTTTGTCAGAAATGCAAATGTCTTTTCTGTATTCATGCAGGGCGACCAACATTTTCTCCACCACCAGTCCCCAAAGCTACTCCATCAACAACAGTGACTCTTGGTGAGTACTGATGGGAAGTGGGCCACCATCTATAATGGTGTGGAAGTTTGTCCAGTGGTCAAGTGTTGAATCACAAGTCCCAAACAATAAATGTTGGGGTACCAACCCAGTCATCACCGTTTGCTTCTTAACAAAAATAAAGCAAAATACAAGAGCCCAATGGCATGAAGCTATTAAATTGTGGCCCAGTGTTCTTCTTGAACTCATTTTAAATAACAGTCTCGACTCGCTGTACTAATTCCCTTCATAATTTTAAATACTTCAATTATGCCAACCCATCCTGTTAAAATGAAAAGGTTTAACTCCTCCAGTCTTTCTTCATAATTCATCCCCTGTAGCCCTGGAATTAGCCTAGTTGCTCTTATCTGGACCTTTTCTTGTGCTGCTATGTCCTTTTTGTAGCCTGGAGACCAAAACTGCACCCAGTACTCCAGATGAGGCCTCACCATCCATCCATCCATTTTCCAACCTGCTGAATCCGAACACCGGGTCACGGGGGTCTGCTGGAGCCAATCCCAGCCAACACAGGGCACAAGGCAGGAACCAATCCCGGGCAGGGTGCCAACCCACCGCAGGACACACACAAACACACCCACACCCACACACCAAGCACACACTAGGGCCAATTTAGAATCGCCAATCCACCTAACCTGCATGTCTTTGGACTGTGGGAGGAAACTGAGGCCTCACCAGTGTGTTGTAAAGCTTGAGCAGAACCTCCTTGGACTTGTACTCCACACAGCAGGGCGCTATATAACCTGACATCCTGTTAGCCTTCTTAATGGCTTAGGTCGCACTGAGCGCATGTACACAGTGATGTGTTCACTGTGACTCCCAGGTCCTTCTCACAAAGGATACTTTCAAGTTTCAGACCTCCACCTGTGTATTCAAACCTAACATTTTTACTTTCTACATGTAATACTTTACATTTACTGACATTAAATTTCAGCTGCTACAAATCTCGCCAAGCCTGTATGCTGTCCAAGTTCCTCTGTAATGTTTCTTTTAGTTTGATGCCCACCCTCTCATGTGACATTTTCAAATGCCTTCTGAAAGTCCAGATAAATAATATCATAAGCTCCTCTTTGATCAGATTCTTGTGTTTCTTCCTCATAGAATTCCAGCATGTTAGTAAAACATGACCTTCCTCATTTGAACCCTGCTGACTCTTCAGTAAAACTCCTGTTCTTGACTGTGTTGCTCAGTGTTTTCCTTAATAATTCCTTCCATTAATTTACCTGTCAACAAAAAAAACAGAACTACATAATTTCAAACCTGCTTCATTAGGAAGTCACTTTGTGTCACAGACAGTGTAGCACAGTGCTTATGGACTTCAAACCCTAAGGATGTGAGTTCAGATCCTGCTACTGATATCATGTGACCGGAGCAAGGACTTCACCTACTTGTGCTCCAATTGGAAAAACGAACAAAGGAAATGTAGCCAATCGTATCTCAAATGTTTTAAGTCACTTTGAATAAAGGCATTAGCCAAATAAATAAATGTGAAATGTACATAAACATTGTGGTGACTCTAACACTGGAAACAAGTTAGTAACAAGCCCTGCACCATACCAGCTAATCTTAGGGCCCCCATCATGCAGACATCTGCACTTAGGCTCAGCCACACAGGGATATCTGAGAAAAACCCTCACAGACAAAACGAGAATGTGCATATTATGACAGTGCTGTGAAAAAGTGTTTTCCCCCTTCCTAACTACCACTGTTTTTACATATTTTACACAGCGAATAGCCTCAGACCTTTAGGCAAAATGCAATATTAGAGAAAAGAAGTTCAGTTTTTAAATTCATTTTTTCCTTTATTCTAAAAACAAAGTTATCCAACCCCCCCCCCATCATTTTGATACCTGGCTGTGGCACATTTAGCAACAATAATCACAACTAAGAGCTCCCTTTAATTTATGCATCAGGTGCAAGGCAGAGAACACCAATGACAAATCACTTTTTCAATGAAGACGATTTATTTTTACAGAGTCGCCTTCTGCACCTCCACTTCAAGAGCGAATTCTCATTTCATTTTTACTGGCCAGTGAAGACAGTGAGTAGTAAAAAGCACAAGTTCAATGAAAAGCTTGTCTTATCCTAATTGTATATTGTTTGGCCGCCTTGGCCCAGCTTCTGCTTTAGTTTCTCCTTCCTCCAAACTCTCTCTTTGTCCTTTCTAATTATTCTATGGCTCTTATTTGAGCCATGTGTGGAATCTGTCCATCTCGTATCAGCCTCTCAAGTAACCTGTCTATTGTATTCATGTTTGCTTGTATGCTGATGATTTCATATACAAACAATGTCTAATTTTTGTTTTTCACAAACCTATCTCAAGAACTTTTTTCAAAATTCATTTTACTAATTTTGATAAAGGCAAAAATACACTGCAAAAATAAATATACAAATACTAGACAAAAAACTTTAAATGGGAATTGTTTTACTTTTATTTTGCAAATATATCTGCCAATGGGGTAAGCATAATTTACTTGATGATATTTCTTAAACTAAGCTAAAAAATCGTAAATACAATTTTTTGGAAAAGTCAATAATTCTTACAATAAAGAAAACAAGATTTTGTCATGATATACATACTTTTTACAGGCTTAGATTTCATTTTTTGTGGTGTAGCAAAAGTAATTCTCACGTTGGAAAACAGAGAAAGGAACATTAGAGACACACAACAATCCAGTGCTGGGCAGAATACCCTAAAAAAGTATTTAGTTACTGAATACTGAACACACAGTTCTTAATTTATTCAGATTTGTATTTGGATTGAATACTCAAAATGTGTAACTTATTCTGAATACTTTATTAATACTTTTTAAATACTTTCAGGAATTAATATATAATGTCAGTGTCTTGAAGGACAGATGTATATGCTGGCTGGATGGGAAAATGACTTCTTGTCTGGCCAGAGGTATATAAAGGATGGAGCAGCAGAAGCTGGAGGCCATGAGCAGTTCCATCCATCTTACGACAGCTGTCTGCCTGTCCTTCATGGCATTTACAATAGCCTAGTCATAAAAATGGTAGAACAATTTAAACATTTTTAAACTAAATTGTGACCTGAAAATGCACTTCAAAACCACATAAAACAGAAGCTCTGTTTTTACCGTTCACCAAAAACAAGGGAAAAAAAGATTTTGGGAAACTTTTATTAATAAAAGTTGAATATTTGACTGTAGCTCAGAGTGTGTTGTAGTGATTTTCACATTCTGGACTTGTTTTAATTTTAAGAAACAGACTTATCATTTAAAAAAAACAAAAAAACTGTCGGGTTATGCATTTTTCTCATGGCATTCTTACACTTAACTAGCCTGCCAACTATAAAACTGACTAAAATATTAGTGTTTGCATATAACCTACATACATCCTCATGTATAGTTTAAATCAAATTAAGCGACATGACACTTTTCAAGAGATTGAATATTTTTCATTTCTTGTCGAGAGATAACACTTTACCACATCCTTTTAGCCTTTAAGGGATCATTTTGACCACATGATTGTTTTTTTTGGGGGGGGGGGGGGGGGGATTCCTAAAAAAAAAAAAAAAATGGGGCACATGCAGGGTTGCCAGATTTCCAAAATCACAGATTGGGACAGTCCCCATTTGGAACAACCCCCAAAAAAATGTTAATGTTAATTATAATTATAGATATATAATCATCTGCGGTGGGCTGGCGCCCTGCCTGGGGTTTGTTTCCTGCCTTGCGCCCTATGTTGGTTGGGATTGGCTCCAGCAGACTCCTGTGACCCTGTAGTTAGGATATAGTGGGTTGGATAATGGATGGATGGATGGATATATAAGCATGTATAATCTAAACATGTATGTAAATAAGTACAATTGTGGAAGAGAGCATATATAGAATAGTCACAGAATAATCACAATAGTACACCTATGAGTAGCAATGCAATATTTCAATGCATACTAAAGGAACATAAATACGAATATATGGTAAACATTTTGAATGGTTTTGTATATAGCCTCATGATTCCTTTTTCATTCAAAATTTAAGTATGGATATATTTGATATAACTTGTAACAAGTCTTATGTTTCATTTAATATGACATAATATAAGTAAGTAGAATGAAGATTTGTAGATAGACCTACCTTGTTAGTTGAAAAGTCTTTATCATTATCACTTCAATTTCAAAACAAATTACACACGAGCACAAACAGCCATAAGGAGCACAAGAAACATACAACGACATGAGTACACGACGTAAATGCACATACATGATTCAAACACTCCGATTCAGCTGACAGTTACAAATTTTATTGATAAAAGGTGGTACGCCAGGCTTTCTACAAAAATTTTGCGAGCCTCTGTAACTCAATATTCAGTATAAAATTGAATTAAGATTTTTCCTCTACATACAATTTTTGTTCAATTGGGATTTTCAGAGGCAATGCGGGACTCGGGATATGTCTGTTGAACTCGAGACAGGCCCAGCCAAATCAGGACGTCTGGCAACCATGGGCACATGTCAGTCCTCTTTTACATGCACGTGTGTGTGAAGTCCAGATGACGTGCTCTGCATCGTGTAACTTTGTCTTACCTGCTTGACAGTGGCGTAGCTAGAGGTTTTGTCACCCGGGGGGGGGTCTTTGAGTTTGCCGCTCCCCCTTTTACAAAATAAAACATAATACATATCATACAAAAAATGAAAATGATGAAAATTTTAACTACATTCTTAGTAACAGTTACAGTAACAGTAGTTTCTTCACGATTGAAGTATTTCAATAGTGCCCTTTCATTCTTCTTTAATATTTCTTCCCTTGCCTTTTTCTTTTTTCAAAAAGCAGTACCACTGTCTTTTGCTTGCTTCTTCTTGAGATTGAGAGAATAATCAAATATTAATAATGAGATTGAAGAGTTCGTCCCTTTCTGTCGGAATAAGTCGACAGAGAGAGTCTTTGGTTGGAGTAAGTCGGCACAATGATCAAGATTCACATTTGTAAAATGTAACTTTGCAACATATGTAATTAGTAAAATGGTATAATTTTGACATAGATAACACACATTAGCTTGCTAAAGCCCTATTAAACAAAATTGTCAAAAAAGTCTAAAATGTTCATTAAAAAGTGCTGATTGGGGAAGACTGCCCCCTAACCCCCACCAGGTATGCCTATGCTGACCAAATAAAACCGTCCACATACAAACTGCATTTTAGGTCCTTGAAAACCCTTTTAGATAGATAGATAGATAGATAGATAGAAAGAAAGAAAGAAAGAAAGAAAGAAAGAAAGAAAGAAAGAAAGAAAGAAAGAAAGAAAGAAAGAAACTTTATTAATCCCAAGGGGAAATTCACATACTCCAGCAGCAGCATACTGATAAAGAACAATATTAAATTAAAGAGTGATAACAATGCAGGTATACAGACAGACAATAACTTTGTATAATTTTAATGTTTACCCCCCTGGGTGGAATTGAAGAGTCGCATAGTTTGAGGGAGGAACGATCTCCTGAGTCTGTCAGTGGAGCAGGACAGTGACAGCAGTCTGTCGCCGAAGCTGCTCCTCTGTCTGGAGATGATACTGTTTAGTGGATGCAGTGGATTCTCCATGATTGACAGGAGCCTGTTGAGTGCCCGTCGCTCTGCCACAGATGTCAAACTGTCCAGCTCCATTTATACAATAGAGCCTTCCTTCCTCACCAGTTTGTCCAGGCATGAGGCGTTCCTCTTCTTTATGCTGCCTCCCCAGCACACCACCAGGTAGAAGAGGGCGCTCGCCACAACCGTCTGATAGAACATCTGCAGCATCTTATTGCAGATGTTGAAGAACGTCAGCCTTCTAAGGAAGTATAGTTGGCTCTTTCCTTTCTTACACAGAGCATCAGTATTGGCAGTCCTGTCCAATTTATCATCCAGTTGCACTCCCATGTATTTATAGGTTTGCACCCTCTGAAAAACTCCTTCCAGGGTGAAGATGTTTAGACAGGGAAAATGTAGTTTTTGGCTTGTAACATTAGAGTGTGCACTAATATTTTCTTTGTTTGACGTCAGTATGTGCACCAAGTAGTACTGGTGTTAAGCTTTTTACATGTTTACATTTAAATGTACAATTTGTCTATCATTATGTTGAGCAACAGAGGCGTCAGAATGCAATACGTAAGTCACTGCTACATTGAACACTCTTGACGAGACAAACGCAACCGAAAACATCGCTGGTTTTGGACGAGACCTGATTGGACCTCATCTTATTGGGACAGCTTTGAGAAGGAAGTGGTTGTTGCTGAAGAATAGCGACAGAATTTTTGTTTGTCAAGGACATTGCTGTTGTCAGTGAGCTGCTTCACCTGCATATCGAAGGAAAGACAGCTGTAATGAGATAGCCTGTCAAGTGTCAAAAAAGTTGCCTGCACGCTGTGCTATTTAGCAGATGAGGGAAGATTACGGAAGATGGCAAACACCGTTGGATTGTCAAGACAGTTGGTTTCTAAAATAGCATGACGAGTTTGTGAAGCAATTATAGTCCACTTGGGCCATGTGTATATACAACTAGCTGCGTGTAGTCTTCGGACAAAAAACAACCCAAAGACTCTCTAGCAGTTTTACTATATTGGAGAACTTGCAGAGGCGTTAACTAGGTGGGCCGGTACAGGTTGTATCTTGTACAAGATGGACGTGTAGTTGAGTGCAGCTGTGGCACAACTTGAGCGGAACAGGATAGCTTGGTATGGTAGCTTGTTGTGTGAATGTACAACATGCATGTACCACAAAGCTGAGTTTGTTTGTTTGGGTTGAATGAGAAGTGAGGTGCATGCAAGTGCCAAAAAAGTTTTAAAGTGCATGCATGTGCTGCCTCACCAAGTGCAAGTCACACTTGTATAAGCTTCTACATCTTCCATAGAATTCACACCGACTCCCGTGGCTGTGGTTGAACGTGAGCAGATCGGACTGCTCCATACACACACACAAACAAGTGTTTGGTTTATATATGTCTAATCACCTGTCATTGAGTCCTAAGTAGAGGAACTTGTATCAGGGTTTCACCGAGCCCCTGGCGTCCCTCAGGGCATCAGTGCCGAGGATGTGTTTTTTTGCGTTTTCATGTGGATGGAGATTTTTGAAAAAACAATGCACGTGTGGACAAGATTTTTTTACAAGAAAGAAATAGGAAAACTCAAATTTTTGGGAGTTTTATGTCATATTTTATGTCATATGTTAGTGTGGTCTAGGCCAAAGTCAACCAAACCACAGATCACCGTTCAAATCCCCTTTAAACTTTATTGCCTGTTTCAATATGCAATTAGGCTCTAAAGGCTAAACAGAATAGCCAGAGTCATCAGAGTGTCACAAATTGTTTTACGTTTTCTCTGCATCTATAGCACCTTTGCTTAAAAAATCAAATAATTACTTATCTGCTATTTGTTTAAAGCATAAACACTATTAGAGAACTGGGTAAAGAGAACAAGTTTTACGAAAGAGTCTATCTCATCAAAAAAGCAAACAGAAACTTCCAGAATCAGCGGCATGTCGCCAACCATTTTGCATCTACAACGCTGCTACTTCCAGCACAAGAGACAGAGGCAGGGAGCAAGCGCCGGGCTTCCTAACAGAAAACATTAAGAACCCAATCTCTCAATGGTTGAAAGTTACCAGCTACACACAACACAAGAAGTGAATGAATGAGCCGTAAGGCGAGCAATACTCTAACAACGAGTGCCAGCGAGAGAGAGATGGAGGATCTATGAAATGCCAGGAGGCTACAGCAGGGTATGCATGTCACTTTATTCACATGGATTCAGCGTAATGCTCAGCCCATGGCAAGTTCAAGTTTTGCTTTTTGAAACTTCAGTGGTCATTAAATTAGAGAATAACTTGCAGCTTCCTAAATTTCAAAATCACTGCCTATACCTATTTGAAGGTACCCAAACTGGAATAAAAGGGCATTTTTAAGCATATTTCATAATTTAAATATATTGTGAAGCACGATATAAAAAACTTAAATGAGAAATTGGAAGAACATAGGGCCGTCTTAACGTATGGGGACAATGGGCACTGGCTGGGGGCCCCAGGAGCATAGGGGCCTATGGTGTTTCTGATGCCTATGTATGTTTCTGTTTTGCTATCAATACAAGGGTCCCAGTGCACTACTTAGTCCAGGGATCTATGATGTTGTTAAGATGGCACTGTGAAGAAGAACTCGAAATCAGATGACATTCTCGGATACCTCCCATTTATTGGTGTTAATCTGGAGCCTGGTTCTAATTTCTTTAATTATCTGACTAGCCCTATTTATCTGGCAGCACTCCTAATTACTTTGCAAGATGGCAAGCTGATCTAAGGTGACTGAAATCCTGTGAGAGCAGGTTGTCTGGATGAAGGCCAAAGGGATAACCCTTTCAGCCGTTGCAAGAGACAGTGCTGTCTTAACAGCATTATAGGCTCCCGGGCAAAGCAGTGCAGTGGGGCCTCTACCTACATAACATTGTGTCCACTCCGCATGTCACAACATACATAGATTAGCATGAGGCCCCTATGCTCGTTGGGCCCCTGGGCAACTGCCACGTGTGCCTATACGTTAAGATGGCCCTGGCAAGAGAAGTTGGTTGTTCCAAGTCTGTGATTGCTAGAATATTGCACCTTTACAATGACACAACATTGTGCCCACTCAGCAAGTCACAACATACATAGATTAGCATGGGGCACCTATGCTCGTGGGGCCCCTGAGCAACTGCCCTGCGCACCCATGCGTTAAGACGGCCCTGGCGAGAGAAGTTGGTTGTTCCAAGTCTGTGATTGCTAGAATATCGCACCTTTACAGTGACACTAATTCATTCAAGTTCCCCAGAAATGCTGGTTGCCCATGTAAGACAAATGCACGAGGTTGACAAGATAATACGGAGACTCTCAATGGGTAATTGGCTCACCACTTCACCTGGAACTGCTCAGCAGTCCAGTACTGAACAAGCTAAGGATCTGTCTCAGCATACAGTGTCTCAGTGTTTAAGACCATTTGGACTGAAAGCCCACTCAGCAGTGATCAAGCCTCTTGTCAGCAGAGAGAATCAAAAGCCAAGACTAGCTTTTGCTGAGGAGCATTTTGTTAAGAAAGAGGAGAACTGGTCCAGATATTACTTTAGTGAAGAGAGCATGTTTAATTTATTTGGGTCCGATGAGAAACATCATGTTCAAAGTTAAACTGAGGAAAGACTAAAGCCAAAGTGCGTAAAAAAAAAAAAAAAAAGTCAGTTCAATTTGGAGGAGGACGCGTCTTGGTTTGGGGAACATTTTCTGCAGCAGGAGTTGGGCTCCTTATACAGCTACAGGGAAGGGTAAATGCAAATGTTTATCAGAATCTCCTTCAGCCACATGCAGTTCCTTCTCTGCGAGCATCACCCAATCAGTCAGCCAATTTCATGCAAGACAATGTTCACTGTTACAATACAAAATGGGGAAAGCAGTTCCTTCAAACTAACAACATTGAAATTATGAAACATCTAGCCCAGAGTCCAGATCTAAACTCAGTTGAGAATCTCTGGAAAATCCCTGGCAGCAAATTTATGGCTAAGAAACCCACTACAGTTACCGAACTGTGGATGAGAGTGGAATAAGAGTGGTCCAACATCAAACCATGTGAGAAACTAGTGTTGTCCTGCTGCAGGCACAGATGTGCTGAAGTCATTCAAAGCTAGGGCATCTGCACTTCCTAGTTAACTTATTTTAATTTATTAATTTATTTAACTTAACTAATTTTTCTCTAATTTTGATCACTGTGTTTTCAACAAAGTAAAGGTTTTCGTTGAAGTGCCTTGATTACTTTGTTAAACATACTAGTAGAACAGTGATATACCCACAGCTAATATTCCTTCAGAATTTGAGCAGTGAAGATTGGCAATATTTCAGACCAGGGGTCGCCAACTCCAGTCCTGGAGGACCACCATGGCTGCAGGTTTTCATTCTAACCCTTTTCTTAATGATGTGACCTGTTTTTGCTGCTAATTAACTTCTTTTCAACTAATTTTAATTGACTTGCTCCTGAAGACTCGGACCCCTTAATTATTTCTTTTTCCTTAATTAGCAGTCAAACAATATTGAGATACAAAATGAGCCAAAACAACTGGTGTCCATTATACAATATCTGAAAATAAAGAAAGATGACGGTCTCAGGAATGTTGATCTGCTCAGGTCCCCTAAACATTTTAACAGAGCTCTTAGAAAAGAGAAAATCAACAATTTCGGAAATGTCTGCTATTGCACAATGAGAGCAGCAACAAGCCATGGAAATAAAGAACGAGTTTAATTAACAACAAGAATTGGCACCTCACTCTCTTTTTGACTCTAATTTGACTCCCATGTGCTATCCATTTAAACATTATGAAACATTATGTGTGCTAAGTCCAATTCGGCGATGCATTTTATCCATCTAATTGTTCCCACCCAGCTTTAAACAAAATTTACTCATGGTTGTCTCCAGATGTTTATATATTATGTCTTGCTTCAGCGAGAGTAGTGCAGACAAAAGCTCCTGCCCGGCTGCTTCACTGATGGCAGCTTTATGGGAGACTCTAAGTTAGTTGGAAGGAGGTCATATGGTCTGATGAAACCACAGTTGACCTTTTTGGCCATGGTGTAAGCCAAACACTTCATATTATAAAAGCACACCATCCCCCTGTGAATGCTGGTGGTGGCAACATCTTGCTGAGGGGGGTGTTTCTCCTGGCTACAGGCCCTGGAAGGCTTGTGTGGGTAGTGCAGAACATGAAATGCAACAAAGTGCAAGAATATTTGGTGGAAAACCTAATGCAAGCAATCTGTGTCTTTGGAGGAGAATTGTTTTCCAGCAAAACAACTCCAAACATAAAGCCAAAGCTACATGGGAATGACTTCAAAACAGCAATGTGAATGTCCTGGAGTGGCTGAGTGAATTTTTGGCTGGACTTGACAAAGGATGTTCATGCATGCAACTTGGCAGAGCCCAAGCAGCTTTGCAAAGAAAAATGAAGAGAAGTGGCAGTGTGCAGATGTGCAGAGGTGATGGAGAAAAAGAAACCTGATCATCTTGATTCAAGGCTCTCTCATAGCTGCCAAGCATACTGTACATCTGCTAAATACTGACTTGATTGAAGTGAATACTTATGCAGTCAGTTATTTTGTGTTTGGTATTTATAGTCATATCAAAAAGTTTGGGAACCTCTCTCAGCCTGCATAATAATTGACTTTCAACAAAAAAGATAACAGTGGTATGTCTTTCATTTCCTTGGAACATCTGAGTACTGGGGTGTTTTCCGAACAAAGATTTTTAGTGAAGCAGTATTTAGTTGTATGAAATTAAATCAAATGTGAAAAACTGTCTGTGCAAAAATGTGGGTCCCCTTGTAATTTTGCTGATTTGAATGCCTGTCACTGCTCAATGCTGATTACTTGCAACACCAAATTGGTTGGATTAACTCGTTAAGCCTTGAACTTCATAGACAGGTGTGTCCAATCATGAGATATAAAGGTATTTAAGGTGGTCAATTGCAAGTTGTGCTTCCCTTTGACTCTCCTCTGAAGAGTGACAGCATGGGATCCTCAAAGCAACTCTCAGAAGATCTGAAAACAAAGATTGTTGAGTCTCCTGGTTTAAGGGAAGGCTACAAAAAGCTATCTCAGAGGTTTAAACTGTTAGTTTCAACTGTAAGGAATGGAATCAGGAAATGGAAGGCCACAGGCACAGTTGCTGTTAAACCCAGCAGGTCTGGCAGGCCAAGAAAAATACAGGAGCAGCAAATGGGCAGGATTATGACAATAGTTACAGACAATCCACAGATCATCTCCAAAGACCTGCAAGAACATCTTGCTGCAGATGGTGTATCTGTACATCATTCTACAATTCAGCACAGTTTGCACAAAGAACATCTGTATGGCAGGGTGATGAGAAAGAAGCCCTTTCCGCACCCATGCCACAAACAACATCGCTTGTTGTATGCAAATGCTCATTTAGACAAGTCAGATTCATTTTGGAATAAAGTGCTTTGGACTGATGAGACAAAAATTGAGCGGAAGAAGAACACTGTATTCCAAGAAAAACACCTGCTACCTACTGTCAAATTTGGTGGATGTTCCATCATGCTGTGTGGCTGGTTCAGGGACTGGGGCTCTTGTTAACGTCGAGGGTTGGATGAATTCAACCCAATATCAACACATTCTTCAGGATAATGTTCAAGCATCAGTCACAAAATTGAAGTTACGCAGGGATTGGATATTCCAACAAGACAATGACCCAAAACACAGTTCAATATCTACAAAGGCATTCATGCAGAGGGAGAAGTACAATGTTCTGGAATGGCTGTCACAGTCCCCTGACTTGAATATCATCGAAAATCTATGGGATGATTTAAAGCAGGCTGTCCATGCTCAGCAGCCATCAAATTTAACTGAACTGGAGAGATTTTATATGGAAGAATGGTCAACAGTACCTCCATTCAGAATCCAGACACTCATCAAAGGCTATAGGAGGACAGCGTCTAGAGGCTCAAAGGAGCAAAAGGAGGCTCAACTAAGTATTGATGTAATAACTCTGTTAGGGAGCCCAAATTTATGCACCTGTCTAATTTTGTTATGATGCATATTGCATATTTTCTGTTAATCCAATAAACTTAATGTCACTGCTGAAATACTACTGTTTCCATAAGGCATGTCATATATTAAAAGGAAGTTGCTACTTTGAAAGCTCAGCCAATGATAAACAAAAATCCAAAGAATTAAGGGTTCCCAAACTTTTTCATATGACTGTATAATGAATTTAGACGACTTCTAAAGATCTGTTTCCAATTTGATATTAAAGAGTCTCTTTCTGTTGATCAGTGTCAATAAAGCCTAATTATATCCACTGTGATTCAATGTTGCATAACAATAAAATGTGAAAACTTCCATAGAAGGTGAATACTTTTTAAAGGCCCTCTATGTCCTGAACTGCGTGCTTGTAATATTCCGAGCGGACTTCAGTGTCCTGTGTAGGGCTTTGTGGTGCTGAGATTGCAGTATCAGGAGGTTGGACTCCAGTGTCAACCTATAGATTTTAGTCAGAGTAGATGGAGACATCCAGGCTTTCACCAGATATTTGAGTAATTAAATTTTTCTTGCTGAGATGTCTTGTGACCACTTTAGATCACCAAACTGGTCACATCAAGAAATTTAAAACTGCTGAAGATCTCCACACTATCTGCTCTGATGTAAATTTCAGTGTGGTCCGCTTACTGTTTCTTAAAGTCTATGACCAAGTATTTGGTTTAATTGACATTACAGGACATGTTCTTGTCAGAAGGAACATTTTTTCCTCTGTAAGCCATCTCATTAGTGTTATGGATCAGGCTTGCAAAGACAATAACATCAGCAAATTTAATAATGGAGTTTAATCCGTGCCTAGCTACCCAGTTATAGGAGGGGGTTGGCACACTACCTAGTGGGGTGTCTTTGTTCATGATCACAGTGGAGGAAACACTGGTATTTGCCAGTTAGTCCATCAATCAGTTGTTGGAGAGGCTTGGTCGGAGGTCGAGGAGGGAGGGTTGTGACCAGCCTAGACAGTACAATAGTTCTCTTGTGGTTCAGATTTGTAGCTGTTATAGCTATAGCATGACCAGTGTGTGATGTCTGCCGAGTGCTGCTCTAAATTCCAAATGGATAATATCTGCCCTTCTTAAATGATACGGGTCTTTTATGGCCCCCTTACCTACCTCTTGGTGCCTTTCTCCTTCCTACAGCTCCATCAGAGGAAGCCTTGAAGCCTTTGGCAGTCTCAGACTCCATACAGACTGAAATGCCTTCAGAATGTAGCATTTCACTGAAAACAAACACTCCTCCAATGTCTCATAAAGCCACAGCCATGAGCAAGGTACAACTATATTAACATTTTATTAACATTAGCTTTTCACTCTTCCTCTTATTGAAATTGTTCTCCTTGACTTTTCCTTTGTCTCTTTCAGAATCTGGAAGTGAGATGGTCCGGCTTGGGTAAGTGTGCCCAAAAATAAACAAAAAATGAAGTTCTTGTGGATATTGCAGCTTTATATTCAGGTTGCTTTTTTTCCTCACAGAGCCTCTTGCTGTCGTTCCATTCTCATCAGGTGCTATGAATCTGGAAGAGGAAGCTGGTGAGTCTCCAGTTACGTGATATCTGTGCCTAACTCTATGAGTGTGTGAAATTCAATCACATTTGGAATGACTGCAGATGGAAGTGTGGAACGCCCCATCACATTTCAAATGTTTTGGGGCAGTTTCCATATTAAAAGCTAAGGAAGTGCGCTCTACTTCTGCATTTCAATGTGTTCTTTTTCATGTGTCAACATACGGCACCATTTTTAGTAGTTAACCATTTAATTTACATTTTCTTTTCCTAGAACTACTGTTTCTGTCAACTCCACCACAGCCAAAAACAAATGATGAACTTTCATTACCCGAAACCAAAGATGGCAAGTGACTCGATTTTTTTATATCTAATATTCTTATCTCTTCTGGATGATGTATAGTGCTCTTCATGCTTTCATTTGCAGCCTGGTGTACACAATCATTTATGCCAAGGGAATTCAGACCAGTATTGGGGGAGCACTAACTTATTTCCATTACTCAGAAACAGAAAAAGTAACTAAATACTGTATGTTATAGAGGTACTTAATATAAAATGTAATGCGTTACAAACTGTGCTAGTTTTTCATTTTTTGTATGAAAAACTGCACATGTAACTAGCCAGCATTTCTTATTAAATCCTAAGCCCACGGCTGGCCAATGTTGGTGGCATGCAAGCAAAACAATTGCACTTTTGTATCAAACATAATTTTTTTTTACATTGCCGAGAGCTGGCATTGCATCAGGCAAATAAGCAGCTTCAGTGCCATCTGCAAAGCCAATACAAACAGCAAGCCTGTCAAAGTCACTTTAGAATTCTAACTGGTGCAAACGTGCTACCTAAAAGAACGACATTAAAAGAGCAATAATCGATTGGCATTTGGGGTCCGCGAGCACCACCCCACGCTACAGTATGAAATAAGTCAATCGTAATGACTCTGCCTTTGTGATGACACTTTAAAGCAGCACACTGTATTACAATTTCTGAACAATTTAACATACAGGTGAGCTGCATATGATTTAAATGTATAGTCTGATAACATAATGAAATAGAAGATCCTTCTACTTTTTGCAGTCCGGTAGAAGACATTTTGTGGACCAGTGTCTGGTAACTCCTGACTAGTGCATCCGTGTGTGGGGGATTAGGTGCTCAGGTCTCCCTTTAAACTCAGCCCATGGCTGCAGATCACATTTTATGATTATGAAACTGCCACTTTAACATAATACACAGCCAAAAACATATGTGCAGAAATTGTAGTGTTAATTAAAATGTACAAAATATAAAAAAAATCTAGCTGTGTTACACATCTAAGACTTGTTGAAATCTTATGTAGTCAATGTAGACCTCAATATTAACCTTTGCAGTGGAATGTATTTTGTAGTACATATAGTAATGAAATGCATTGCATTTGTCATTCCAACAGATGGCACATCACATTTGTAATGGTGTTTCTTCATTTTTTTTTTCCTGCAACCCAACTTAGCCTTCTTAGTATCTTCAAGACCCAGATGTGCTGCCAAAATGTTATCAGGGGATAGAGTTCCATTTGGGAACTGCCACTGAAAGTCAGCCTTGGGAGGACAGGGTGTCACCTTTGGGGAAACACAAGTCATAGCAGAGCAATTTCGATTGCTTAAACTGCCTGTGAAGACCCATCCTAAGACCCTGTGTAAACCGTACATGACCCTTTCCCATTGGATAATTGAATGTTTACTCGGCACAACCCAAATCAGGTAACCCACAACCGAATGCATAGTTTATGAAACTATGATTTGTAGTAATAAAATGCACTACAACACATGTTTGTAGTGTAGTCAGAAAACCTCCTATGATGAAGAAAAACTTTGGATGGCGTTTTCCCTTACCCGGATGCGGGTGACCGGGGCCCCCTCTTGAGCCAGGCCTGGAGGTGGGGCTCGATGGCGAGCACCTGCTGGCTGGGCCTACACCCATGGGGCTCGGCTGGTCACAGCCCGAAGAGGCAACGTCGGTCCCCCTTCCCATGGGACACCCTTTTTGGAGTCCCTGGAGGGGGTGCTAGAGGGCACACCTTCTGGGGACTCCCTTGTTCTGCTGGGGGATGCTCACGTGGGCAATGACAGTGAGACCTGGAAGGGCGTGATTAGGAGGAATGGCCCCCCCAATCTGAACCCGAGCGGTGTTTTGTTATTGGACTTCTGTGCTCGTTACGGATTGTCCATAATGAACACCATGTTCAAGCATAGGGGTGTCCATATGTGCACTTGGCACCAGGACACCCTAGGCCTCAGTTCGATGATCGACTTTGTGGTCGTGTCGTCGGACTTGCGGCCACATGTCTTGGACACTCGGGCGAAGAGAGGGGCGGAGCTGTCAACTGATCACCACCTGATGGTGAGTTGACTTCGATGGTAGGGAAGGATGCCGGTCAAGCCTGGTAGGCCCAAATGTATTTTGAGAGTCCCCTGTCAGAAGTATCTTCAACTCCCACCTCCAGCAGAACTTTGACTACGTCCCGAGGGAGTTGGGGGAGATTGTGACTGAATGGGCCATGTTCCATGCCTCTGTTGTTGAAGTGGCTGACCGGAGCTGTGGCCGTAAGGTGGTCGGTGCCTGTCGTGGCGGCAATCCCCGAACCTGTTGGTGGATACCGGCGGTGAGAGATGCCGTCAAGCTGAAGAAGGAGTCCTACCAGTCCCTTTTGTCCTGTGGGACTCTGGAGGCAGCTAATAGGTACTGGCAGGCCAAGTGAAATGCAGCTTCGGTGGTTGCTGAGGCACAAACTCGGGCATGGGATGAGTATGGAGAGGGCAGAAAAAACGACTTCCGGACGGTTTCGAGGAGATTCTGGTCCACCATCCAGCGTCTCAGTAGGGAAAAGCGTTGCAGTGTCAACACTGTGTATGGTGGGGATGTTGCGCTGCTGACTCGGGACATTGTGGGTCAGTGGGGGGGGGTACTTCGAAGACCTCCTCAATCCCACTAACATGCCTTCCAATGAGGAAGCAGAGCCTGGGGACTCTGAGGTGGCTCTCCCATTTCTGGGACTGAGGTCACCGAGGTGGTCAGAAAACTCCTTGGTGGTAGGGCCCCGGGGGTAGATGATATACGCCTGGAGTTCCTCAAGGCTCTGGATGTTGTAGGACTGTTTTTGTTGACACGCCTCTGCAACATCGCATGGATATCAGGGACAGTGCCTCTGGATTGGCAGACCAGGGTGATGGTCCCCCTCTTTAAGAAGGGGGACCGGAGGGTGTGTTCCAACTACAGAGGGATCACACTCCTCAGCCTCCCTGGAAAAGTCCATTCGGGGGTCCTGGAGAGGAGGGTCCATCAGACAGTCAAACCTCGGATTCAGGAAGAACAGTGTGGTTTTCGTCCTAGTCGCGGAACAGTGGACCAGATCTACACCCTTGTCAGGGTCCTGGAGGGTGCATGGGAGTTTGCCCAACCAGTCTACATGTGTTTTGTGGACTTGGAAAAGGCGTTCGACCGTGTCCCTTGGGGAATCCTGTGGGGGGTGCTCCAGGAGTATGGAGTACCGGACCCCCTGATAAGGGCGGTTCGGTCCCTGTACAACCGATGTCAGCGCTTGATCCGCATTGCCGGCAGTAAGTCAAACCTGTTTCCGGTGAGAGTTGCACTCTGCCAGGGCTGCCTTTTGTCACCGATTCTGTTCATAACATTTATGGACATAATTTCTAGATGCAGCCAGGGTGTTGAGGGGGTCCAGTTTATTGGGCTTAGGATTGGGTCACTGCTTTTTGCAGATGATGTTGTCCTGTTTACTTCATCAGGCCGTGATCTTCAGCTCTCAGCCGAGTGTGAAGTGGCTGGGATGGGAATCAGCACCTCCAAATACGAGACCATGGTCCTCAGCCGGAAAAGGGTGAATTGCCCTCTCAGGGTTTGGAGCGAGATCCTGCTCCAAGTGGAGGAGTTCAAGTATCTCAGGGTCTTGTTGTTGTAAAGACAGGATGAGAAGCTTGGTCATCTGGGAAGAGCTCAGAGTAGAGCCACTGCTCCTCCGCATCGAGAGGAGTCAGATGAGGTGGCTCGGGCATCTGATCAGGATGCTTCCTGGACGCCTCCCTGGTGAGGTGTTCCGGGCACGTCTAACTGGGAGGAGGCTCCGGGGAAGACCCAGGACACGCTGGAGGAACTATGTCTCTCGGCTGGCCTGGGAACACCTCAGGATTCCCCCAAAAGAGCTAGTAGAAGTGGCCAGGGAGGGGGAAGTGTCTCTGCTCAAGCTGCTGCCCCTGCGACCTGATCTCGGATAAGCGGAAGAGGATGGATGGATGGACACATGTTTGTAAAGCGTCATCTGTTGGAATGACAAATGCAATGCATATGTCTCTTTTATGTGCCATTTGGTACAGAATTCTTAAAAGCATTGTTAATGTTTGTGATTCACCATCTGTTGACATGAAATTTGCATTTTATTACTACAAATGTTTGTGATATGCCAGCTGTTAAAGTAAAAGAAAGATAGCAACAGAAAGACACACAGATACACAGACATAGAGGCTATTCACTTATCCTTTGGTTAAGGTGGATTAATGTGTCCTTTTCAATTGGTTTGTTGCACCTATGTGCCAAGCACCCTCTGCACCTACCTTATTTCAAGAAATGCAGCAATGCTCAGAAGGAACATGAAAGCTCCTTTTAAGTTTAAAAAAAAAAAAAAAAAAAAGTGACTCAAGTTATTATTTTTGTAAGTAACACAGATATTGTGTCTTCAAATAAATTAGTATTCCTTTACATTACTTGTTACTTTAAAATGTAATATGACTACGTAATGTGCTTTACTTTAAATGCATCACCTCCAACACCAGCCTTGCCATGCTTCATCAGGTGTGGTGTCTTTTAAACTTTATCACTTCCAAGATCCCACATAGTACTGTTTCTCTTCTTCACATCTTTGTTTAGACCCTTAACCATAATGCTCTTAGAGCCAATGGAAGCATGTAAAATCCAACCCTAAGGTTACCTCCAGGACAAGACCCAGAACCTCTGCTGGAGTTAGCGGCATTCCTTTTTATCAACAAGGCTGCCACCAGGTGATTCCATCTGCTTTAGTGGTTATCAATAAATCCATTTCTCGTTGCAGAGTCTCCATCTACACCTCCACTTCCTGAGCGAACTCCCCATTCTTTTATATTGGCTAGTGAAGACTGTGAGTATAAGTTCAAGCAGCAGTCTTGCTGTGTTTGTGTTGTCTGACACCATTTGACTTTCTGTTCTCATAAGATCTTCCTCTTCCTGTGTCTGATGTCTCTGCAACCTTAAGCCATTCCTGACTTTTGAAGGGCCGTGCCCTCGATCCCATCACTTCTTGTTTGTAAAACTTTTACCAGCCTCCTACCAGCTAGTCAGTCCAAAATGATCTAACGTTGTTTCTGGAACCCATGCAGGTTTCATTTCAGGGACGCTGTTCAAAATGATAGAGTTTATCGCCAACTGGCAGCACTTGTCTGTTAAAACTAGTGGGTAGAGATGCTAGTGTGGGGTTTCATTCTATGTGTCCTTTGCCATCTTGGTGCCACCCTAACCCTGGCAGTTTCTTGCTGACTGACACATCTTGTACCATTGGGGTAGTCAGGGGGTGGAAATTTAAACACCACAAGTACAGGGCTTCGGGATAGATAGGTAGTTTTTTATTATACAGTGCCCTCTGTAATGTTTGGTGCAAAGTCCCATTTATCCTTGATTTACCCCTCTACTCCACCGTTTAAAAATACAAATCCAACAATTCAGGTGTTGATTAAAGTGTGCATTGCAGACTTTCATTTAAGGGGATTTGCATACATTTCGATCACAGCATATAAGAATGACAACACTTTTTCTACATTGTCCCCCTATTTCAGTGCACTATATTTGTGACAATTGACATCACATGTGTTTCTGATTCCTCAGGTGTGCTTCAGTGCTTCATAAGATACCGCGGCGTGCTTCTACCTTTTACAGTCTGTAGTTGCCATTGTTCAACATGTGGACGAGAGCGGTGCCAGTGAAAGTCAAAGAAACCATTATGAGACTGAAAAACAAGAATAAAACCATAGAGGCATCAGTAACACCTTAGGATGACCTAAATAAACTGAAATTTCATTAAAAGAAAGATTGTTCTGGTGAACTCAGTAATTCCAAAGTGACTGGAAGGTCAAGGAAGTCCTTCACTGATGATGACAGAAGAACCTTCTTCTTCTGCTTCTTCTTCTTCTTCTGCTTCTTCTGCTCCTCCTCCTGTTAAGCATTGCCACAGCAGATCATCTTTTTCCATATCTTCCTGTTCTCTGCCTCTTGCTCTATTACACCCACCACCTGCATGTCCTATCTCACCACATCCATAAACCTCCTCTTAGGCCTTCCTCTTTTACTCTTACCTGACAGCTCCATCCTTAACATTCTTATCCCAAAATACCCAGCAGCTCTCTTCTGCACATGTCCAAACCAATGCAATTTCTCCTCTCTGACTTTGTCTCCCATCCGTCCAACGTGACCTGACCCTCTAATGTACTCATTTCTAATCCTGTCCATCCTTGTCACATTCAACGCAAATCTTAACATCTTTTACTCTAACACCTCCAGCTCTGTCTCCTGTTTTTTGCTCAATGCCACCGTCTCCTGCCCATATAACAAAGCTGGTCTCACTACCGTCCTGTAGACCTTCCCTTTCACTTTCAAATCACTCCTGACACTCTTCTCCACCGACTGCACCCTGCCTGCACTCTTTTTCACCTCTCTTCCACAATCCCCGTTACTCTGAATTGTTGACCCCACATATTTAAATTCATCCACCTTCGCCAACTCTACTCCCTGCATCCTCACCATTCATTTGACCTCCATCTCATTTACACACATGTATTCTGTCTTGTTACTACAGACCTTTATTCCTCTCCTCTCTAGAGCATATCTCCACCTCTCCAGGGTCTACTTGATCTTCACCCTACTCTCGCTACAGATCACAATGTCATCTGCAAACATCATAGTCCATGGGGACTCCTGTCTAGTCTTGTCTGTCAATCTGACCATCACCATTGCAAACAAGATGGGGCTCAGAGCTGATCCCTGATGTAATCCCACCTCCACCTTGAATGCATCCATCACTCCTACCGCAGACCTCATCACGGTCACACTTCCCTCGTACATATCCTGTACAACTCTTACATACTTCTCTGCTACTCCCAACTTCCACATACAATACCACAACTCCTCTCTAGGCGCCCTGTCATATGCTTTCTCCAGGTCCACAAAGACACAATGCAACTCCTTCTGGCCTTCTCTAAACTTCTCCATCAACATCCTCAGAGCAAACATCGCATCTGTGGTGCTCGTTCCTGGCATGAAACCACACTGCTGCTCACTAATCATCACCTCCGTTCTTAACCTACCTTCCACTACTCTGTCCCATAACTTCATGCTGTGGCTCATCAATTGTATCCCTCTGTGGTTACTACAGCTCTGCACATTTCCCTTATTTTTAAATATCAGTACCAGTACACTTTTTCCCCAGTCCTTATCATCCTCTAACTTTCCAAGATTGCATTAAACAATCTGGTTAAAAACTCCACTTTTCATCTCTCCTAAACACCTCCATGCTTCCACAGGTATGTCATCTGGACCAATGGCCTTTCCACTCTCCATCCTCTTCATAGCTCTCCTTACTTCCTCCTTGCTAATCTGTTGCACTTCCTGATTCACTATCTCCACATTATCCAGCCTTCTCTCTTTCTCGTTCTCTTCATTCATCAGCCTCTCAAAGTACTCTTTCCATCTGCTCAATACACCCTCCATGCTTGTGAGTATGTTTCCATCTTTATCCTTTATCACCCTAACCTGCTGCACATCCTTCCCAGTTTGACCCCTCTATCTAGCCAATTGGTACAGGTCCTTTTCTCCCTCCTTTGTGTCCATAGTGTCATCATATGCCTTTTCTTTAGCCTTCGCCACTTCTCTCTTCACCTTGTGCCTTATCTCCTTATACTCTTGTCTACTTTTTGCATCTCTCTGACTATCCTACATCTTCTTCGCCATCCTCTTCCTCTTTATACTCTCCTGTACTTCCCCATTCCACCAACAAGGTTTCCTTTTCCTCCTTTCCAAATGTCACACCAAGCACCCCTTCTAGCTGTCTCCCTTGCCACTTCTGCTGTAGTTGCCCTGTCTTACTTCCTCCCTGAACTCAACATTGCAGTCTTCCTTTTTCAGCTTCTACCATTTGATTCTTGGCTCTGCCGTCACTCTCCTCTTCATGATATCCACCGTCATCCTATGGACCACCATTCTATGCTACCTAACAACACTTTCCCGTGGCACCACTTTTCATTCTCTGTCTCCGTCAGTCTGACCCTCCTGCATAGGATATAATCTATCTGTGTGCATCCTCTTCCACTCTTGTATGTCATCCTGAGTTCCTCCCTCTTCTTAATATATGTATTCACCACAGCCATGTCCAGATAAAAACCACTAGTTAGCCACAAAAACAGGGTGCCCAGATTACAGTTTGTGAAAAAGTACTTAAAAGAGCCTAAAGAATTCTGCCAGAAGGTCTTGTGGACAAACAAGACAAAGACAAACCTGCATCATAGTGATATCAAGAGTAAAGTGTGGAGATGAAAAGGTACTGCCCAAGATATAAAGCAGGCCACCTCATTTGTTAAACATGGTGCTGGGGGTGTTATTGCATAAGAATGTATGGCTGCCACAGGTCCTGGCACACTTCTCCTCATTGATGATAGATCTGCTGATGGCAGTGGCACAATGAATTCTGAGGTGTATAGAAACATCTGATCTGCTCAAGCTCCAATAAATGCTCTCCAAACATATTGAATGGCGCTTCATCCTACCACAAGGTAATGAACCAAATATACTGCTAAGCCAACACAGCGGTTTGTCAAAGGTAAAAACTGGAAAATTCTTGAATGGCCAAGACAGTTGTCCTAATTTAAATCCAATGGAGCAGGCCTTTCATATGCTGAAGAGAAAACTTAAGGAGACAAGTCCCCGTAACAAGCAGGAGCTGAAGATGGCTGTATTAGGGGCTTGGAAGAGCATCACCAGAGAAGATCTTCAGCACCTGGTGATGTCTATGAATCACAGACTTCAAGCAATCATTGCATGCAAGGGATACATGATAAAGTGCAAAACATGACTGCTTTAATAGACCTGCCATTCTTAAGTCCCAGACATTATGGTTATCTGAAATGGGGGGGCCATGTACAAAAAGTGCTGTTATTTCTACATGGTGTGACCAAAATTTATGCAAATACCCTTAAATAAAAGTTGCATTGTGTACTTTTATCACATCTGGATTGTTTGATTTATAATTTTAACTTGTGGAGCAGAGGGGCACATCAGGTAAGAATGTCTTTGCCCAAACATTATGGACGGCACTGTAAGTCTTTTACACTTCTTTGGGGCTGCCTGAATGATTTCTATGTAGTCTGCACTTCATCCCTGGGTATTTGCCATGCTGAATGTGGAGTGGCCCTTGTTTGGTTCCTGCCTTGTTGCTTTATGGCTTCTGTCAGACTCCCTTATACTGTATTTTAACCTCAGTATGACACTAGCGTGATTTATGTGTGACATCTGTCTGTCTAACTCTGTGTCTTTCCTGTCTGACCTCAGTGAAGTTTCTTCTTTAGTTGTTTGTGGTGTTATTCTAATGCATTTGTAGCTCCAATTTAACTTTTCTATTGCTTCTGTATTCCTCCCTTGTAGTTTTTGTCTTAGCCTGGAATGACTCACGTAACAATTACAGTACATGGCTCATATTTGGTTCATGTGCAGTTCTTATGTGATTCTTTGGTGACTCCCATCTCCCTCATTCTTCAGTTCCTCCATCAGGTGCCTATGTGACTTCTTATGCTTGTCTTATCTCAGTGTGGATGCTTACTTACTGGATATTTTCTTCTTGCTGTAGCATCAAACGAGGAAGCTCAGAAGCCTCAGTTGACCTTTCACACTCCCAGGGTTGGCATGTCCTCTGAGTGGTGTGGTCATACACAGCCAAAAAGTAGTTTGGGCTCAATGAGTAGGGCAAAGGTAGGGCTGAAGTTCTTTACACTTTGTTAGCATCAGATTGTGTGAAACCTTTACTGACTGACCAAGTTTATCTTTTAGAGCCTGAAACTGAGGAGCTCCAAACTAGGTAAGCAGTCAACAGAAGTCAACTGTTTTATTTTGCTTTGAAGACAAATTTTAGACTCTTAATTTCGGTTGGTTTATTCATGCAGAGCCTGTTACCAGTCCCTTTGTGCCTAATTTTCAAAATTCACCTGCAGAATCAATAGCAGCTGGTGAGTACCCAACTCATTTACTTCCGATGATTGAAGAACACTCAGGTTCAACATTATTAGCCTTCAAAGGGTTCAGAGTCAGAGAATATGACTGGAAAAATGTTTTGGCACCTGTGAGTGTGCTCCATTTATGCAAGCAAAGAAAAAAAAATCTGATGTGTCTAGCACATGACATTTCATACATAAAGCTGCGATTTTAGCAGCAATATTTAACTATATTTAATTAAATGAGTTGTAGGCAACATTTTAGTTTAGGTACTGCAACTCTCACAGGGTCAGACATGATTATGAAATGAGAATACACATCTGTATTTAAAAAGTGTGTAGTGAGTAGCAGTGAAATCCTGTGCTGCAAAGGATATACCCACAGGGCTTCTTCCTAAAACAACTGTTTCCCCCCCATTTCTCCAGTCTGTTTGTTTAAAACTGCGGTTGGGATTTCAGGGAAAGAGCAAATGATAATGAAAAAAATAACTGATACTGAAAATAAAAAGCTAAAACTGCTGTTTTCCATTCAGGAGCAAAATAGCACAAGGTAACTGAAGCTTAATAATTCATTTTCACGTTGTAATGAGTTGCGACACAGGAGACAGACAGACAGACACACAGCCACTGGGCTCCACACATTTGAGAAGTGCCTCTGTCTGCTCCGATATCTTTCTGACATTTTGACTATTGAATCACTACATGACATAACAACAGCACATAAAGTTTAGATAAGTGTTGTGACCTATGGATATAATGTACAACGCGATAAAATGCTGTGGCTATTTTGTCATTTTGTTGCTCATATATTGTTATATAACAAGAACTTGACAAAGACTTCTTTTGGAGTTAATAAATCTTAAAAAGCATCAGTAAAGTGGGTTTTCATCTGTGCATTGACTCCACTAGAATAATTTCACTTAGGAATGGTCAGAGGTGGCTTAATTATGAAATTGGATGAGATTGGAATCCTCTACATTCACAAAGTAATTTTACCAACCTATCAAACATTTTTAATATACCACACTCTACAAAGAAAAGCTTTACTGATGCTCTGTAAGTGGTATTAAGAACAAAAGAAGCCTTTGTTAAGGACTTGGTACATAGCAGTATATGAATGATAGATGTGTTTTCAGGCACTTAGACTAATGTGTTAACAAATTATAGGTTGTTGAATAAATTTATATTCTCTTTCTCAGTTGTGCATCACTTTAAGCACAAATGTGTATAGAAAAATCGTTTTCTTAGTACATAAAAATCTCCTGGAGCGGTTTTGATCAGAATCAATATGGTATAATTCTTGTAACACTTCCAAGTTTCTTTTAGACCAAGTAATTCATTTTTGTTAATGTATCTACAGACTTAACATCCTAACACACACACATATGTTAATATGGAGGCACACATCATATTCTATTTACAGATTTACACCATGCTTGAAAACCTGAAGTTAACATCTTGACTCACAATATTTTTTACATGCACACACACGCACACACACACACACACACACACACACACACACACGCACACACACACATACACACACACACACAAAGATATAAAGATGTAGATATAGATATATCATTTTATGTTGCACTTTGGATTTACTGCTCCAGACAGTGGAGCAGCTTCAGTGACAGACTGAGGAGATCGTTCCTCCCCCAAACTATGCGACTCTTCAGTTCCACCCGGGGGGGTAAACGTTAACATTATTCAAAGGTATTGTCTGTTTTTACCTGCATTTTTATTACTCTTTAATATTATTTTTTGTATCAGTATGCTGCTGCTGGAGTATGTGAATTTCCCTTTGGGGTTAATAAAGTATCTATCACTATCTAATGTAAAGTGCCCTATAAATAAAATGCATTATTATTATTATTTGTATATATATATATATATATATATATATTATAAAAAAAATCTTGGGATGAGACAAGACTTTTTTTCCTGCGACAAGAGGTGATCTTTTGAAGAGAGACAGCGAGACAGAGAGACACTTTCATGTCCCGCGAGACGGTTAAGTCACGTCATACTTACAACCTTTGGAAGCAAGTCCCGTGAGACGGTGACTTTTGCAAGTCACGCCCTACTCACAACCATTTACAAACAAGACGACGGTCATCTAACCTCTCAGTTGTTGGAATGCTTTTGGCAGACATACTTCCTGTGCTCATAGCTCTTAAAAATTTTATATGAATGCAAAAAAGAAAGCAAAAAAGAACAAAAATAATTTTGAAAATAAGGAAAGTAATAATCGGCCTGTCCTGCGAGCACAGCAGGTTAGAGATAATGGAAGTAGGGGAAAGGGGTTGGCAAGCGAATATACAGCCGTGGCCAGAGGTTTTGAAAATGACACAAATATTAATTTTCACAAAGTTTACTGCTTCAGTATTTTTAGATCTGTTTCTCAGATTTTTCTATGGTATCCTGAAGTTTATTCAAAAAGTCAACATTTGTAGTGTTGGCCCTTCTTTCTTTTTCAAGACCTCTGCAATTTGTCCTGGCAAGCTGTCAGTCAACTTCTGGGCCAACTCCTGACTGATGGCAGCCCATTCTTGCATAATCAGTGCTTGGAGTTTGTCAGAATTTGTGGGTTTTTGTTAGTCCACCTGCCTCTTGAGGACTGACCACAAGTTCTCAATGGGATTAAGGTCTGGGGAGTTTCCTGGCCATGGACCCGAAATTTTGCTGTTTTGTTCCCCAAGCCACTTATTTATCACTTTTGCCTTATGGCCCGGTGCTCCATCATGGCCCGGTGCTCCATCATGCTCAAAAAGGCATTGTTGGTTACCAAACTGTTCTTCGATGGTTGGGAGAACAGTAATCAATAGTTATGAGTTATTTATTCTCATTTGTGCACCCAGCAGCCCCTGCTGTTTTACTTCCCTCTCATAAATCTTGCATGAATATAAAGCAGTTAGGTAAAGGTTTTACCCACCTCCAGACCCCCTAAGCCTGGAAAAAGCATGCAGATGTGAAAGGGTGGGTATCAATGAATATTTATTCAATATAACATGTTTCATATACCAGCATTAAAATCTATGAATTTGTAATCAAGCAACACAAGACAAGAAGTGTAAGCAGAAATTCTGGAAAGATGAAAGAAGATTACAGAATGGGGGAGCAGATGACATAGTTTTACAGCAACTAGGACATTAGAACAATCTACACAAGAACAGGCCATCCAGCCCAACAAAGCTTGCCAGTCCTATGCACTTAATTCTTCTAAAATAACATCGTCAAGTATTGAAGGTCCCTATAGTCCTATTGTCTATCATACTACTTGGTAACATATTCAATGTGTCTGTGGTTCTCTGCTTAAAGAAAAACCTTGTAATGTTTGTGTGAAATTTACACTTAACAGGTTTCCAATTGTATCCCCGTGTTCTTGATTAACTCATTTTAAAGTAACAGTTGTAATCCACTGGACTAATTCCTTCATAATTTTAAACACTTCAATCATGTCACCTGGTAATCTTTATTTTTTTTAAACTGAAAAGGCTCAATAGCATGCAAGGAACAGAGGATGGAAGCCTTTTAGCTCATGTTCTCAACCACCTTTCTTTGTCTTACAGCAGCCTGTCTTATTTTCCTCTCAGAAAAGTTTAGAAAGGCATAATCGACTTCTGATGAGAAGCTCAGCTCCTCAATTTGTCTATGATTACAATGGTGACACAAGGTAGATTGAAAAAATAGTTATGAGTTAAATGACCTATAAATACTCCATAAAGCAAAGGTATGGTTTGACACTGCCCAAGATATGCTTGTGTTAAGTGTATTAATAGCATTGCCCATGACGAAAGAGCATCATTGAAAATGGGACAGTATGCCACAGAGGTCATTCCCCTTAAAAACCTCTTCCAACTGTGAGAGAGTGGAACATTTAGTCAAGAGGATTAGCGTAGGCAAAACTCACCTGGCAGGAGGAAGAGAGGGCAGAGAAAAGAGAGAGCAATCAAAGTAATGCCAGTGGAATATCAGAAGGAAGAAAGCTGGGACCGGTCACCAGATAAGGTTGGAACCTCTGTAATGACAGGCTCAGAGAGCTGTAGGTTTGTTATTTTTTTATCTTCATTATTCAACTGTCTACAGTCACCTGCATCATTCAGTATGCTGTGAAACACACCTCGTCAATTCAAATGGCCTGTAAATTTCAAAATGACTTGGACCTTAACCTCAAAGCAGGCCTGCTGCCTGCACTCTCAAGACCATTAAAACAATACTCTGTATTAAGCAGGAATCTGCATTTGTTGTGCTTCCTGAGTAGAAATATGATATTTTAATCTGTCTACACTTTTTTTTAAAGTGAAAGAATTAACCAAGAAAGAGTAAAGAGAAAAACTAAACTTAAACACCCAACCCTATCCTTTTGTTGAGATATTACACGGGTGAGTTCAGTTTATAGTTAGTTATAAAGTTTAATGGTAGCTATTCTTCTTCCTCCTAAAAGCACATGCCAGTTTAACACTGGACCTGTAAGCAGTTAAATACCGTATACAGTAAGTCTCACCACCACTGCCAAAATGAATTTTCTTTGTTATTTCATCTTGAACCCATACATACTCTTGACACAGTGTATGCATGAAACCCACAAAGGACTTCAGAGCCTAACTTCATCAGATTGTCGTCACGTACTCATCATGCATCCAGTCTCACATGTGAAGAGAATTAATATTTATTTAAAAGAAATAGTGTTGAGAAGCACAGCTTTACAAGATGTCACTTCTCTGCCATTCATCAGCAGGCTGCATTCTGCAAGTGTAACTTCATTTGCCACACTTAGGCTGGTGATAATCGCTGATCACAGCTGCTCATCTTGATAGAAGTGTGTGGATAAACAAAATCTTTCTAAAAGACCTGGAAGGCTTCAGAATTCAATTTAAGCTAAAACCCTGGGTGCCATTTCTGGGACAGGGAGTGCCCATAGGGAGCTGTTTTAGACTGGGCACCCTGGGTGATGGGGAGGATTCTATGAAGAGTCTTTTGTAGCAAAAATCCAAGGCTACTACAGGAGGGAACTATAAAGAAATCTTCACACTTGGATAGCTGTGACCAGAACCCGTAAAATTGAGAGAATGGGAAGATCAAAATTTGTTTAATGGTTAGTGCTGCTGATGTATGGAATCAGAATCCTAGGTTTGAATCCCACACCTGGTCTTTTTCTGTGTGGAGTTTAAACATTCAAGTTCAAAATCGGGTTTATTGTCACGTATACTCAATACAATGAAATTCTTACTTACATGTCTCATTAGAATGGTGACAATCATATCAACAAAGACACATACACACATACAAAAAAAGATTAGCATAGCACACAACATATATACATACACACAGACTCCACTATATATAGTTTCTTATATACTGTATATATATATATATATATATATATATATATATATATATAATATAATATAATATAATATAAAATTGTGGGTGATAGGAGCATGATAAGCCTCAATACCTGAACACAACTAACATGAAAGGTTCACGGGTTCAAATATTTTTTTTTATTTTGTCCTATTACTTTTCTGAGCACTGTATATACAGGGACATTGAATCTTTTCTCTTCCTTCTTTTCTTCCCACCTCCTTCCTCCTCTACATAAGTGTTGTCTGTTGCCTCCCAACTCTAACTTGCCGAGATGAGGCAGAGCACTTCTTATAAGCCAGACCCTTTAAGTATGTGTTTGGGCAGAGTCTGGAGGAGGTACTTCCAGGTCAGGCAGAAGTGTCATAAAGTAGGGATGGTTGATCCCTGTAGCTTCCTCTAGCATTCTTGACAATAGCTGAAAGGTGTTGTTACTATTTCAGTCCATCAGTGATGGTCACTCCTATTAAAAGCAGTTCACCCTTTCAACAGCATCCCCTCTGATATACTATAGAAGGAGATGTGCTGTGCCCCTTTTCTGTCCTGATATCTATGACCAGCTCCTCAGTTTTGCTGACATTAAAGGTGAGACTGTTGTCCTGGCACCATTGATTCAGCAGATGAACTTCCTCTCTGGAAGTCATCTCATCATTGTTGGTGATCAGGCCAATGATGGTGTTGTTTGATGGAGTTGGAGGTGTGTCTGGCCACACAGTCAGAAGTGAACACGGAGTACAGAAAGGGGGATCAGCACACAACCTTGTGGAGTGATGAGGGTTAGGAAGTCCAAACTCCACTTACTGAGGATGGTCCCAAACTGAGAAGTTTATTGTTTTTAATAATTATAAGAATACAAAGATATTTGCCCCCTATACAACTGCAAGCCTACATTTCTTCAGATACTTAGCTCTACACGTTACATAATTTTGTTTATTCCACCCTTGCTACAAATAAATCACCCAATTTAAATTAATCTTTCTCTGTAAAGCCCCACATAAATGTTAACAAATAATAAAAATGCATGTTAAGCAAGTAGAGCATCAAGAAGCATACATTTGAGAAAAAAAAACATTTCAAAGGCACAGAATGCCCCCTGGGAGTTCACTGCTATGCTGTCTATTATGAAAAAGAAAAAATAAATACAAAATTTCTGCCATCCTGCCTAGACCTGGACATCCCTCTAAAAACCAAGCTTTTTAATGAAACTGCTGCAAGAGCAGTTGTGACGCTAAATGAAAGATTTGATGGAACAAACTCTGGGATATCACAGCTACACAGTGGGGATTTTATAGATACATGTCACCTGCTTCTTGTTATTTTTCCTAATCTCTGAATCTGTAATGAAGTTGTATGTCCTTGTCTCTTCATTTGTCATTTTTAGAAGCCTCGCCTGCCACGAGAACAAGTGAAGCCACTGCACAGCCTGTGACAACTGCACAAACCAGTGAAAAATCAAATTCCAAATCCATGCTGTCATGTTTAACAAGGAACAAGGTAATGACACACGCAGTCATCTAACCTGCTGAGACTATATGGGACTAGAAAGCTGTTGCTTTCTAAATTGTGCTTCCATCTAAGAGGGATAAGGCTGTCTGGCTACGGTCACATTACAAGCCTTATTGCTCAATTCTGATTTTTTGTTCAGATCTTAACAGTTCACATTCATAATCACAAGTAACCTGTAAATCTGTAATGTGGACGCATCTGTCCTTCGAAAAAGCATTTATGCACACATTGATGCGTCTGTGTACAAGTCACCTGTGTCACCAACAACAAAAAAAAAAAGTCATATTTGTAAGACAACTCGTGGTACTCCGAAATGGACTCGCTAGTAGCTAGAATATCGATTGCATTTTGTTCTGGAGGACGGAAAGCAGTTTGTAATCTGCACATGATTAGGTTGAGAAGGTGAAATAAATCCAGATGTGTTGCTTTAGCTGGTACTGTTGCACCAAGAGATACCTGGGTATGAGAAAAGAGCCAGCAATGGTTGAACTGTGACTGTTGTCACAGCTGTAGCTCTCCTCCATCAGTATTTGCTGTGCTACCAGAAGTTTTCCCTGGTCCTGGAAATATTTCCAGCTCAATGACAGTTGAAAACCCACTTAATGGTATTGTACCAGCTCAGGGAATGATCCTTTTGGGGGCTCTAGACATCCAGAATGGGTCCCATTTAAAATTTTGCCCGTATCAGCGTCCTTGTGTGTGGTTCCCCCTTGGAGTTTTGGTGTTTGGGCAGCAAGACCCACATAACCCCAAATCAAAATTTTTACCTGCAGAATGCTTTTAAAAATAGCCCAATTTAGTGTGAAAACCACACAGCTGGCAACCCTGGCTACCAGTAACTAGCTAATGACGGCAGTGCTCAGCCCATGCATATAGGGAAAAAAAACCTTAAGAACTCTGATCTAATCATTACCAATTCATGTCACTCGGCTACGAATCAGATACATACCCGATCTAGGACCACATATCAAAGTGACTCAGATCTGATTTGAAAAGATTGGATTTCTGTGTCCACACAGTCCTGAAATCATTAGATTTGATTTGATCCTTAGAGAGGGGTTGCAATAGCTGACTGCATCTTACCATTGGACTGTCGTACCATCGGAAGAATTTCTACCATGTCAGAAATTTCACTTGGTTGTCTTGAAGTGTGAGCAGCACTATAAGCTGATTTTCTGATGTCGCCATCAAATTTCATTGTGCATCGATCAAAATATCTTGCACTTGTTGCACTTGTCATGCTCATTTTCACATATTTGACTACAAACATCTACCATACAGCAACCTACATACAACTAGATATCCAATGAGAAAAGCATCTTAGGAAACCTTTACTGAGAGAATAAAAGCATACAGCAGAAAATTAGGTTGAGTCCGTTATAATATAGTGGGTCCGCGGCTATGAACGAATGGCCAGTTTTTAATAAGTAATCCATTTGGCTGTGTCAGTCTCTGTGGGCATGCTCACGCAACCGCAGGGAGATGATGAGGTAATTGAGGCTAGATGCGACTTTACGTGAAGGTACTATCATTCTCAATTGCTTCATTGGCTTCCTGTGGTGCGTAGTTGAGACGTTGTGTCCATGGAGCCATATAATTGCGGCCAGCACAGGAAGATGGAGCATGGAGCAGGACCCGCATCGTCACAAATGGTGGCAGCGGTGGGATGAGCTGGCAATGGGGACTGAAGAAAGAGACAGAACAGCAAGCGGGATAGGTGCCAGACTTTTGAAAGAACCCACGGACCCAAGCCAGAGGAGGATATCTTAGTGACTGAACTTTTTAATGGTCATTTATTTATTGATTGTTTTATTGCCTTTTTAAACTTCTTATTCTTTCAATGTCCTGGTTTTAACAAGGGGGCTTGGGTTGATTTAAGTGTGGGATTTTTAGTGCTTTTATTGTAATGCAGTGTCAGGGCCAAGCCATGGAACTGGGCCACCAGTTGTACTGGGTTGGTAGAAACCTGGAGCGTTTCCATGCAACTAGTGGCTTAAGGGGGGAGGAGTGTGTTATAGCGGGTCTGAGGCTCCGAACAAATGACCAGTTTTTAATAAATAATCCATTTGGCTATGTCAGGGAGTTGATGAACAATTGGGGTGAGACGCGCCTGCACATGAAGGTGCTATCATTCTCAATTGCTTCATCAGCTTCCTGTGGTGTGTGATTGAGAAGTTGCGCTTATAACTTTGCGTACTTATAGCTGTATAAGTATGGGCCGGCACAGGAAAAGGGCGCGCACTGTCACATCCGTACCATAAATTATCTCTGTAAAATAGATGGATCATATTGTCCACACCTCAACCATCCCTGTGTCCAGTTTTGCCTTCTTCTTTTCTTTGTACTTTAAGAGCACAGTACAGGAACAGTCAATAAAACAGCTCTTTTCTTTGTCAACTTTTTTTAGAAACTGTGGCCATCATATTTTTTTGAATGGGTAAAATTGTCTGACATTTAGGTCAGAGTTAGTCACATTTTGACATGTCAATTGGACCTTACAGTCTGAACGAATACACAATTAGCAAATCTATCATGAAGTTTGAGTAGATGCTTGATCACGATTTCTGAAGATCGCAAAATGTATGCCCAACATTAAATGTCAGGGAACCCGACCTGGGAAGGTGGTCCCAGACTGAAGTAGCTTGTAACTAAAGATTACATCTGACAGTGACAAGCTGAGAAAAACTGAGGACATATGACCAAAGCGTATTGCTACATGGGAGAAATGAGTAGAATTTACTAATCAGTGAATATGTCTTTTCTTTCTGCAGAGTATAAAGTTTTTTAAACCAGCAAGAAAAAGTAAGTCTGTCTAAATTCATCTTTGGTGCAAACCTGATTTATGTTCACCACTTCTTGCCACAATGAAACATTAATGTGCAGTGTCTCATTGTGACTATGACTGCAAAGTCATAATTTTTCTTTTCTTTCTCTTTCTTCCTTTTAAATCATTGTGGTGTGTTTTCAGACCATAGTGCTGTGCATATATATATTTATTTACCTGTCTATTTATGTATCTGTTTATTAAAAGAACTTCAGTAAAAAGACAAATTTCACCTGGGGACATATCTATCTATCTATCTATCTATCTATCTATCTATCTATCTATCTATCTATCTATCTATCTATCTATCTATCTATCTATCTATCTATCTATCATATAGTGCCTTTCACTCCTATCTATCTATCTATCTATCTATCTATCTATCTATCTATCTATCTATCTATCTATCTATCTATCTATCTATCTATCTATTATATAGTGCCTTTCACTCTATCTATCTATCTATCTATCTATCTATCTATCTATCTATCTATCTATCTATCTATCTATCTATCTATCTATCTATCTATCTATCTATCTATCTATCATACATTTTGATTTGTGATTTCACAGAAAAGCCAAATAATTCTTCATCAGCAAATCCAATGGAGCAGCCTCCTCCTGGCAATTCCACCTCTTTCTTCAGCTTTGGTAGGTCGTTTTTGGTATTTTACAGTAATTGCCATCAATAAATTGGACCTGTTCGGTCTTCTTGCTGCATAAGACTGGTTTGATTGTACAAGCCTCACAAGGTTAAAATGTTGCAGTGGGCAAAAGGTAATCTTATAAAAGTCCAATACCATGCAGTATGCTGGTATTTAGCCCAAACTCTCTTGCCCACTATGACCCATTTAATGGAAACAGACCACATTCATTGCCATTAACAATGCAGGGCTGCATTAATCTTGTGTTACCAAATCAATAATCAGTCAGCCAGTCAAGTATTAATATTTTTTTCAATTCAGATAAATGATTAATGGTTGACTTTTATGTATTAACTAAGTTTACTTTGTAAATGTATGTATTAATCTTGTAATGTATGATACATTCTACCATCCATTATATTTACTCATAACTTCTGGGCAACAATCGGCAATTATTATTCCTGTGGAGCTTTGGCAATAATCTGTAACTTAAGATATTCAGTTAATTTATTCATGTAAACACCACATCTATGCTTCCAAGCCTGGCATGGTATGTTTACAGCTCACCTGTTTTTATATAGAGCTCTTCATGGAGTGCGGGCACAAAGTGCCGTGAACGATTCTCAGTTAAAATACAAGTCTAGATTATACTAGTTACTACATATAAAACTGGTACACATATAAAGCACACAAATAACAAGGTAGAAACTGATTAAACATAAATGGAACCCAACAATATCTGTCCATTAATTAATTGTTGAACTATGTATGGCCACTTGACAACTGTGGAGATTTAAATTGTAAAATTGAAAGTCAAACAGCAAGTCACAGTCCTGGAGGCCTCGGCCAACTGGCCACCTACCCACTCCTGAGTTTTCTATAGTTGATGCTGTGTTGGCCATCCAAACTGATGAGATTTTTGTTTTGCCTCTGATCTGAACGGAGAGAACAAAAGGAACTAGACAGAACCTTGTGCAGTGCACTACTCGTTTAAAAAAGATGCCAGCCAGGATGAAAGTATAAAAATAAATGAATGGCTTTATTTTGATAGATTTGTCACAATACAAGGAAGTCACAATTTCTTTTATAGCAGCAAGAAGTCACTATCACCACTCAGGAGCCAAAGTAAACTCACTTACCTGCAGGGTTGCCTGTTCTTGCAAAAAATTCCAAACCAAAGACAGCTCAAAACCTACACAGTGGCGCAAAAAAACAGAACAGCCCAATATTTGACTTATACAAAAAAAAATCATTCACAAAGAAGAGCCGGGGGTGTTTTTTGACACTCCCTCGAATGTTTGAGTACAATATTATAGGTACAGGATATACCATCAAACACCTGGGGATTGTCATCCCCCTTGGAGGTTTGAGTGAAAAATTATTAGTATATATCATCAGAGTGTGGGGGTGGGATGCTGGGTCCTAAATGGGTGAAGAGCATGCTGCTGGAGCAAGGGAGGGGGTTTGTAAAATTGCTCCAAATACTGTGTTTTTTTTTCAACAGAATCCCAAAACAACTGTAGCCCATTTACCCCCAGCCCCCACAGAAACCAATCAAAAATAGCCCACCTTGGTGGTTACACCACAGACCAAGCAACACTACTCACTCACCAGTACAAGGTGCTTCTGTAAACTCTGGACTAGGTGGCAAAGGCAACACAAGGTGGAACATTACAATCCCATAAATCCACTAATATGAGGACACTTCAATAATACAACACCCAAGAAATCTGATACTACAATGTTCAATCAATGTGCAACACATCAATAACAGAATAATCAAAATTTATGTGTGATGTGTTTGGCTGCTGGCATTGTATTCTTTGAGCCCAGAAATTCCCAAATTCGGCTCTGGGGAACCCTGCGACTACAGGTTTTTATTCTCATCCTTTTCACAATCAGGACATCATTCTTATTTTTAAATGGGCTCATTCTTTAGTGAACAGTTCCATTTTATTCTCCTGCTTAAGAAATTAATAAATATTTCTAATGGAAGCAGTTGAAACTATGTCAAAAATACAAATATTTATGAATTTCTCAGAAGTGTCTGTAGGCCAGATAACCAAAAAAAACCCGAAACTGTTAAAAATAAAAATAAGAATGCCAGAGAAGCCGGCGTTCTATTCTTGACAATCAGATGAATTATAAACTTGTGGTTTGAATTTATAAAGATAGCCACCACATGGCATAGGGCAAGCAAGCAAGGCCACACTCCACCAACATGCAGTGTCTTACCAGTGAAACTAAACAGCTGCACTGTGGATATGTTATGAATGCTGTTTCTTATGAATTGTTTCCAGGCATTTCTTGAGCTATAAAGTCATCTAGGTGTTGTTTCTGGGTTTTAAAAAAAGATTTCAGTTCTGTGATCATTTTCTTAAATAGAGCCTTCATTTAGCCATTTTGTGGATTCAGTCGTCATGATACAGGTCCTGGTTGTTAGGAGTGTGGCCCCAAAATCAGTTGGTGAATGGCTGAAAGATTGTCTCAGTGGCTGTTTTGTGTCCAAGATTGGATAACACTTAGCAATGTGAGATTCTTTGGATATTTGGTTACTAGTTCTGGAAACAAGATCTGCTTTTTAACTTTATGGTGTGTGAGCTGGCTCTAATGTCTCTTTTGTTTTGTTTTCTGCCCTTGATTCTGTGCTCAAAGTAGCCAGCCCAGAGAGACACAGCTGCAGTGTCATCCACAGGGATCTGTGGTATCCGGAGTGAACTTCTCCAGGCTGGTGGTAAGGCTGTCCTCCTGGCATTGCAAGCAATCTTTGCTTCCATTTGGGAGAGTGACGTTATCCCAACTGACTGGAAAATGGGACTTGTCGTCCCTATCTGGAAAGGCAAGGGTGATTGCCTGGATTGCGGCAACTACAGGGGGATAACACTGCTCTCTGTTCCGGGTAAGGTCCTTGCTAGGGTCGTCCTCAATAGGATCCGTGATCACTTGCTCACCTACCAGCGACTGGAGCAGTCTGGTTTTACACCTAGGAAGTCTACCATCGACTGCATCCTGGCACTGAGGGATCTCATGGAAGGTTCTATTCAATAAGGGCGCGCACAAAAAGGCGACCTTCAAAAGGGCGACCTCAATTGGGCGCGGAGAATAAAGGCGCACGTAAATAAAGGCGACCTTCAAAAGGGCGACCTCAATTGAGTGCCGAATAAAGGCGCCCATAAATATAGGCGAGCTTCAAAAGGGCGACCTCAATTGAGCGCCGAATAAATGCGCACGTAAATAAAGGAGCATTGCACATAATCTACAGCTTCAAGTGTAACTTGCTTTCACCTTTTTATACATTCAGTCATTGCCTTAATCTAATTTTCTGTAATTTTGAAAACAACGAAATATGGAGAGCTTTAGAAATAGTTCGTTAGAAGTAGTTCGTTAGAAGTTCATGCATTAATTAATTGGATGTTTTAATATTCTTGCTTTCACCTTTTTATACGTTCAATCATTGCCTTTATCTAATAAATTTTCTGTAATAATTTTGTTGCGTTTGCCTTTATTCGCTGCGCCCAATTGACGTCACCCTTTTGAAGCACTCCTTTATTTATGCGCGCAGTTATTCGGCGCTCAATTGAGGTCGCCCTTTTGAAGCTCGCCTTTATTTACGCGCGCCTTTATTCGGCGCTCAATTGAGGTCGCCCTTTTGAAGATCGCTTTTATTTATGTGCGCTTTTATTCGCCGCGCCCAATTGAGGTCGCCCTTTTGAAGGTCGCCTTTTTGTGCGCGCCCTTATTGACGGATACCCTCATGGAACACAAATATGAATATTGGCAGAGTTTCTTTGCAGTCTTCGTCCATTTCCGTAAAGTGTTGATCGAGCTGCCCAGTGAGACATCCTGAGACTTAGTGGGATCCCCTCAATATTGCTTGATATCATGGCCGGCCTGTACACTGCTACTGTGAGTGCTGTGCAGAGTGGAGGCAGAACCTCTGCAATTTTCCCAGTTGATTCTGTGATTCGTCACGGGTGTGTTTTTGCTCCTACTCTGTTCAATGCTTGCATAAACTGGATGTTGGGCAAAGTCATGTGGTCCAGTGGCTGTGGGGCATCTATAGGTGAAGAGAGATTCACTGATCTTAACTTAGCCCACGATGCTGTGATCTTCATGGAGTCAATGGAGGCTCTGATTTGGGCTTTTGAGAAACTGAGTGAGGAGCCTGAGTGTCTGGGCTTGCAAGTGTCCTGGATAAAAACCAAAGATCAGGCCTTTAATGACCTCTTGGGTACAGCCATCAGCAGTGTATCTGTCTACGGAGAGAGTGTCGACCTTGTCAAGAGGTTTACTTACCATGGCAGTGACATTCATGTCTCTGGTGACTCTTTCTATGAAGTCATTAGATGGATTGGGAGAGCATGGGGTGTCATGAGGTCGCTGGAAAGGGGTGTGTGGCACTCCAGATATCTATGCAAAAGGATGAAGGTCTAAGTCTTTAGAGTCCTGGTGCTTCCTCTCTTAATATACAGTTGCAAGACATGGACGCTATCCAGTGACCTGAGACAAAGACTGGACTCCTGAATTAATATTATTATTATTATTTGGTACTGTGTCTCTTTGGAGAATCCTTGGGTACCACTGGTTTGACTTTGTGTTGAATCAGCAGTTGCTCATAGAGTCCCAAATGAGGCACATTACCTGCCTTGTGAGGGAGCGTCAGTTACGGTACTACGGCCATGTGGAGTGATTCCTCGAGGGTGATCCGGCTCATGAGATCCTCATTGTTGAAAACCTGAGGCCAAGGGGGCGCCCATGTAACACCTGGCTGCGACAGATAGAGCGTCATTTCTGGAGGGTGCGACTGGACCACATGTCTTCCTGGGGTTTCCCAGTTAGGATCCCGAGATGTTTTATCATATGGTGGGTGCGGCAACGTGCTGTACCTGTGCATGCTCCCCAACCTGATCTGACCTAATTCTGTTCTTTGTCCCGATCCTCACTCTGTAAGTTTTTATCAACAGTTTGCTTTTTTTCCAGTCAGTACAGGATGATGTCTTTAGTACATGACACTACATAAAATATACACAAATCAGCCACAACATTAAAACCACCTGCCTCATATTGTGTAGGTCCTTCTCATGCCGCCCAAACAACTTTGACCTATTGAGGCATGGACTCCACAAGACCTCTGAAGGTGTACTGTGCTATCTGGTACCAAGTCGATAGCAGCAAATCTTTTAAGTCCTTTAAATTGCGAGCTGGGGTCTGCATGGATCAGACCTGTTTTTCCAGCACTTCCCACAGATGCTAGATTGAAATGAGATCTGGGGAGTTTGGAGGCCAAGTCAACACCATGAACTCTATGGCATGTTCCTCAAACAATTCCTGAACAATTTTTTGCAGTGTGGCAGGGTGGATTATCTGAAAGAGGCCACTGTCATCAGGGAGTACCATTGCCATGAAGGCTTGTAACTGGTGTGCAACCATCTTTAGGTAGGTGGTATATGTTAAAGTAACATGCACATGAATACCAGGACCCAAGGTTTCCCAGCAGAGCATTGCCCTGAGCATCACACAGTCTCCTCTGGCTTGCCTTATGATTCCCATAGTGCATCATGCAGCCATCTGTTCCCCAGGTAAATGATGCACACACACCCAGCTGTTCACTTGATTTAAAAGAAAATGTGATTCATCAGACCAAGCCATCTTCTTCCATTGACCAAATGCCCATTGTTGCCACTTTTGGCGGTGGACGACCAGTCTGTAGCTCTGCAGCCCCATAAGCAGCAGGCTATAATGCACTGTGTGTATTGACTAATTTCTGTCATGGTCACCATTACATTTTTCAGCAGTTTGTTCTACAGTAGCAGCCCACAGGACCTGCTGTCTTGGAGATGCTCTGACACAGTTGTCTAAACATCACAATCTGTCCTTCGTCAAAGTCACTCAGATGCTTTCGTTTTGATTAAAACCTTGAATTCTTTGTGATGTTACTCAAACCATTCCTGAACCATTTTTGCAGTGTAGCATGGCACATTATCCTGCTGTGGAAGGTGTCAAAGTAACATTCACATGAATGCAAGGCACCCAAAGTTTCCCAGAAGAACTTTGCCTAGACCATCACTCTGCCTCTGCCTGCTTGTCTTATTCCCATAGTGCATCCAGTTGCAATTCTCTTCCCAAAATAAACGGCACACATCCACCCAGCCGTCAACGTGATCTAAAAGAATGCATGATTCATCAGACCAGGCCAACGTCTTCCTTTGCTCTATGGTCCAAATCTGACGCTCACATGCCCATTATACGTGCTTTCAGCAACCTGTGATGAACTGTGTGTTCTAAAAACCTTTCAGTCATGGCTGGCCATAAGATTTTCAGCAATTTGTGCTGCAGTAGCTCTACTGTGGGATCGGACAAGAAGAGCCAGCCTTCAGTTGCAGTGTGTGTCAGTGAAACTTGGGTGCCGGTTCACGGGTTGTGCTTCCTTGGACCACTCAGATCCTTTTGCTTGCCCATTTTTCCTGCTTCCAACACATCACCTTCAAGAATTGACTGTTCACTTGCTGTCTGATATATCTGAACCCTGGACAGGTGCCACTGCAACTAGATAATCTACATTATTCACTTCACTTGTCCATGGGTTTAATGGTGTGGCTGATCAGCGTATAACAAAAACTAAATAAAAAGGAGACATTACAATTTCCATTTAAACCTTCGTGTTCAGATTTAATCAGTCACTTTGAATACTGCTGTCCTTCACTAGCCAGGAGGAAACCCATAATGAGAATAAATAGATCAAGAGCATTTTAAAACTTGAAAACTTCCTGCACCATTAGCTCAGATTTTAAATGAAATAATGTATGAAAATTGTAAAGCCAAAGACTAAGTGTTGCTGTTGTTTGGGTATCTTCCACCTCATTTCCTTGTGCTGATGAAAGCAACCAGGTGTGTCCCAGTACTTAAGTACATGACATACTGGGACAGAGTCAGAGAATTACACCTGTTTAGTCCAAGCAGTGGAGGCTGTGTGAAGACCTAATCTAGGTGTTCAAAATTCTCAATGGTATTGATAAAGTAGACCCAGCCAGATTCTTTGGATTGAATGGCACCTCATGTACTTGAGGACACCATTGGAAATTAAGGGGAAGTGCATTTAGGACTGAAACCAGGAAGCACTTCTTTCGAAAAGAGTTGTTGAAATCTGGAATAAATTGCCGAGAGATGGAGTTGAAGCAGAAACCATACAGCTAAGCCACTGGCTAAACAAACAGGCTTGATGAACTGAGTGATAGATAGATTATACTTTGTCTGTCCCCAAAAGGAAATAAAAATTTTACAAAAGCTCCAAAATAAACAAATAAATACGTACATACTCTATAATAAAAACAATTTCCCACCAAACACACACAGAAACTTTTGGCTTGGTATAACAGAATCATATAACAGGCATGTAGGTGGCAGTAAGATGAGGTCAGACCTTCTCTGATCGTGCCACAGGTTTATATTTACAGTCATTAATATTTGGATAGAGCAAGTCAAGCTTATGACTGACAAATACTTGATTGCTTGTTTGAAGTCAACAGCATTCAGAATTATTAATCATTAAGGTATCCGTAACAGAGTGAAGCATTTCTGTTTCTGACCCATCCAGAATGATATAACTTACTTTCTTGGGCAAATTCAGTCCGCATTTCAATGATTCATCACACATTTTAATTTTATTGTGTTCCCTTTGTCCCCATTGCACATTCACAAAAATCTCCAGTCCCCCTCCTGCTTTTTCCACTCAGTCTGATGAAACCCATCCAGCATTAAAATAGCATCTGAAATAAGAGGTATAAGCCGGTTCTCTGTATTACCCTAAATGTGACAGTACCTGAACTTTCCATAAGTCGCTTTGAGATGTAACAGTTCAAACAACTTACATGGAAGCAATAGACCATTTCTCATTACATAAAGTCAGACCAGGTCTGAATACTTTCCACCTTACTTTTATCCTCATTCCAGGTCTTCACCTCTTCTATTTCCAGATGAGTTTGTTACTTTTATCTTTGTGATTATTTGCCCTTAAGAAGTTTCCAACTGTGTCTCTGTGTTCTTGATGAACTCATTTTAAAGTCACACTTTTAATCCACTGGACTAATTCCCTTCAAAACTTTTAACAATTCAGTCATATCTCCTCTTAATCTTATTTTGCTTAAACAGAAAAGGCTCAGCTCTTTTAATCTTTCCTCACAACTCATTCCCCGCAGTTCTGGAATCAGCCTAGTCGCTCTTCTCTGGACTTTTTCTATTGCTGCTATGTCTTTTTGTAACCTGGAGGGCCAAAATTGCACACAGTAGTCCAGATGAGGTCTAACCAGTACTAACATCCTTGAAGTTGTACTCTACACGTCAAGGTGCTATATAAGCTAATATTCTGTTAGCCATCTTAATGTCTTCTGAATACTGTCTGGCAGTTGATAGTGTGAAGTTCACTATGACTCCTAAATTCGATTTTCAGACCTCCCATTGTGCATTCATACTTAATATTTTACTTCCCACATGAAATTTAATCCAAGTAAAGGCAAAGTATTACATCTACCATAAGTCTTCCCAAGCCTGTATGCTGTCCAAGTCCTTCTGTAATTCTTCAACAGATTCCAGATTATCTTCCAATCCACCTATCTTGGTATCATCTGCAAACTTAACCAGCTTGTTACTTATACAGCACTCCTATCCAAATCATTTGTATATATTAAAAATAGCAGCAGCCCTAACCCTGACCCCTGCTGGACTCTACTCTTAACGTCAGCCAATTCTGATAAGGTTCCTTGCACATTAACCATCTGCTTCCTATGTCTGAGCCAACTCTGAACCCATCTACAAACCACACCCTGAACTCTGACTTCTTTTAGTTTGATCTGTTCACATTGGTTTAAAAATTCATTCAAAAACATATGGTAACAAGCCAGAGGCCAAATCTTAACATTACTAATTAATGACATTAATTAATTACATTAAAAACATGAATAATTCTTAAAAAAAAAAAAAAGAGAGCGAGAAAGCAAGAAAGAAAACTTCTATAAAGGCTGCTGCATTGTGCGGTATGCAGAAGTAGAATGTCCTCCCCTCGTTTGTAAAATTTCTTATGTTGAGCCATATAAAGGCAAGCTGCTCTGTTAGCTGGCAGCATTGGAATGACTTAGGGAGTGTGTGCCATTCCTGCTACAGCTGATACCCACTCTTGCCGCCACATGATATTGACAGAACATTTACTGTGAAAAATATACTGCAACCACTACTGTACTAAGGCCTGCATCATTTTTTCACCTATTGAGTCTGGCAGACAGTACCAAAGCATCAAGGGTCAGACAAGTGAGTTGAAACAGTGTTGATATCCTCAGATATCTTATATCATTATTTGTTAGGACAGCCTCACTCTGTCACTGATAAACAGTAATGTAAGAACTGCTAAATGCTGCACTTTAGCACCTCTTATTGTATTGCAAGTTTTATACATGGCTCTTCTTTACTCATCTGATTAGTACATTTCTAGCCTGCAACTTCCTTTATTTTACTTCTCTTTTTTTATATTATTATTGAGATAACAAACACAACTTCACTATATATAGCATATAAAACGTGAACTTGGCTTTGTCATTCTCCGTAAGCCAGAGTGGGAAAAGAAGTTAAGCAGCATGATACATCAGCCTTTTATCCATTAGTCATATCCACACAGACAGTGGTGGTGCCTGGCGTCAAATATGGCACCCAAAGATATGAGGCAGAGGAACTAACCAGTGCGTCAATGTGCCACCCAGGACACTAACATTCATATGAGGCTGTGTTTGTTGCAAAGTGGTGTTTCCTTGTGGTCTTAAACTCAGTCATATAAACACAAATTGAGATAACAAACCCATACAGACTACACCATGAAGAAAGTCTTGTAAAAAAAAAAAATATGATAGCACCTTTGATGAACAAGTATGGGCGACAGGAAGCAAATAAACAAGTATGTAGAAATAAAATGTGCCACCCATAAAACTGTAATTATGTCAGTCCACTCCCAGTTTCCAACTCTAAGAACTGGCTGTGCTTCAATAAATAAAAAATAACTGTAGACAACTGTAGTGTTTCCTGATTTGCTGAGCAGCATCTATAAAATATACTAATAATAAAATTGGGGGTGTCACATGTATGTGCTTTGGATACAGCTTAAGCACTAAGGTGATAGTAATTACTCGCCTAACCAGGGGTTGGCACTGTGTTCTAATGCCTTGTCTCTTTCTTCCTCTGCAAAACGTTAGATTAATGGCCGTTCTACCACTGACGTCACTTCCGTTACCCATCCTCCCAGAACCCCCCCCCCTCCTGCCTGGAACCCATTATTGCCTTATTTAAATTATATGGGGTCACCAGGGTGGTATCTTAACACTGTTGTTATTTTATCTCTTCTTCACAGGGGAAAAAGTCAAATGCTTTCATTTATGAGAAATCCTCATAAACTACAGTACCTATAAAAAATATTCACTCTCTCTAGAAGTTTTCATATTTTATTATGTCACCGGTCAACTTCAAAAAGAAATGTTGTGGTGCCAAGCAGGTCATCCAGTTTATTTAACAACAGTTCTTAAACAAAACAAGTGCACGTTGCCACAGCAAAGGTTTTATTTAAAAAAAGAGAATCAAAAATAGTCTCTCGAAGCAAGGTTAAATACCTGTGTTAAGTGGGTCTGTATTCGGATGAGCTCCGTCAGGTAGCCTGCTTGGTCCAAAAGAAAATCACCTCCTTCTGGGGCGTCCAGGCTTTATAGGGCTCTGAGCAGAAGGTGGAGGGGCCATAGACATATATAGATAGACGCCGCATTCACTGTGTTGCCCAGTCGTCATGATACGTCAGCGCGTACGCCATATTGTAAGTGGCAAAAGTGCCATTTAAACTAATACAGGTAAACGTGGAAACCTGGTTTTCTGATGAAAAAACAATAACATTTTAAACAGTGTCGTTTACATACAACAGACTTTGGTGAATTGTTTAAATGCAATTCTTTATATCCATTCATACACTAATAATGACAATTATTAAATAATATTATTATTATTATTAAATAATCCCTTCCATATAAGTAACATTTCTCGGACTGCCTTCTTCCATCTCCGAAACATTTCTAGACTTTGTCCTGTTCTTACCCAACACAGTACTGAAGTATTGGTTAATGCCCTAGTCACCTCACGAATAGATTACTATAATGCTATTCTATCTGGCATCCCACAAAAACTTATCCATCGCTTACAACTTCTTCAAAATTCTGCTGCCAGGATAATAACCTGCTGTTCTAAATCCACTGAACATATTACACCTAGTGCTGGGCGGTATACCGGTTCATACCGAAAACCGTTTTTTATTTTTTTTATGATATAGATTTTTCTTATACCGCAACATCGGTTTAAATTGCCTAAACGACAATCGGAACGTGGCGCAGCGGAAAACTGTTCAAGTGGGGACCTTTTTCACTGCTACACCGCTAAACACAGATTTGTTGCACAGGGGCTCTTTTTCACTGCTACTCCACTAAATAGGTAGTGGTAGTGTAGGTATTGCGCGGTGAAAATGGACAGAGAACATTCCGAAACTGAAGCTGACGATAAAGTTGAACATAATGACATAGAAGAACTTTTGCTGAAAAAAAGGAATCACGTCCGTTTCCTGGAGATGCTTTGGTTTTAAAAGGTCGGATGTGGACCATTATGTTCAAATGTGTAAATACTGTTTCTATACTACTGGATACTGTAAGCCAAGTTGTACTTGTTTTAAATACAGTGTAATTTACCTGGGTACTGTATAATAGTGTGATGACATGTTGACTTTATTCTCGACATTTCTATTTTATTCTTGCCGTTTATGTCAAGATTAAAGTCGACATGTTGACTTTATTCTCGAAATTTGTCATTAAAGTGGAACATCGTAAACTAAACTTCATCATAAAATGCATATTTAATTTACTAGATTTTCTCAAACCCCGTCATAAGTTATATAACACATTAAATGCTTTGTGTTAAGTATTCCCCGAGCTTCTTAAACTGACCTTCTCTTGCACTAAGAGGAGGCGCCGGCAGCGATCGCCACACAGAATACATTCACTTCATGATATTCCTGCTCTCTGAACATTTAGAATGCTAAGATAAATACTTGATATCATTTTCATGGTGAAATGCATTAAAGCATGCATTAATCATGTGGGGGCACAGTGGCGTGGAGGTTGCACTGCTGCCTCACAGCAAGGGTGTCTTGGATGTACCCTGCCTTGCATTTGCATGTTTTTCTGGTGGGTTTACTCGGCGTGCTTCAATTTCCTTTCAAAGTCATGTAGGATGTGGGGTTTTGTTGTGCTATATTGACCCTGCTAGTTTATGTTTTGCTCGTATTCACCCTGCGATGTACTGGTGACTCGTTCAGGAATGGGCACAACCCTGAATGGATGGCATAATTAAACATGTATAACGAAGATATTTTTAAAGTTCTGAACACTCCGTGGGCTAAGTTTATAACTAGTTTTAATTTCACAAAGACGTTTATCGTGTGGTGATTGGTTATGTGGAGAAAGAAAAAGGAAGGATAGGAACTGGGGTTTTGGTACGTCAGATAGAGACAGCACGCGTACAATAAAGAAAGCCCACTCAGAAGAACATTTATTGAATTCTGTGTTCGTGTCTCCGACCACCAGATCACAAACCCAACATTTACACGATATTTAAGTTAAACCTTTGCGATACCCATTCATACATCCAGTTTTTTGGAGCCTCGTCACACCTACCATAAAGTTCTCTACACTGAACATACACCAAGGGAGCAGCACTACCGCCTCACTACCGTGCATGTTTAATACCCGTTTAATGGATTTCATCATGAAAATGATATCAAGTATTTATCTCAGCATTCTAAATTTTCAGAAAGCAGGAATATCATGAAGTGAATGGATTCTGTATGGTGATCGCTGTCTCCTCTTAGTGCGGAGGAAGTCAGTTTAAGAAGCGTAGTGATTAACCACTGGGTCGGGGAACGCAACACAAAGCATTTAATGTGCTGCATTAATTTATGATGGGGTTTGACAAAATCTAGTAAATTAAACATTGATTTTAGGAAGAAGTTTAGTTTACGACATTCTACTTTAATTATGAAGTAAACTATGAGAATAAAGTGGAAATGTCGACTTTAATCTCAACATAAACGGCGAGAATAAAGTGGAAATGTCGACTTTAATCTCGACATAAACAGCGAGAATAAAGTGGAAATGTTGACTTTATTCTCGACATATAGATTGTTTTTTTCTTCCCTGTGTCCGTATTTTTTTTTCTTCACCGTGGCCCTAATACAATTCCGTAGGGCTATACCACAAATAGCATTATAAATGCAAGTTGCAGGTTTATTATTTATGCAAATAGCTTAGCTTGAAGCAAGGTCCATATTAATGCAGTTTGCCTAAATGATGGTTCAGTTGGTAAAGATGTCATCACAAAGTTGCACTTGTTTTATTTTATTTTAATTTGGTGAATACTGTGTAATGCACCTGGGCTTAAAGTCTTGAAGTAATAGTGCAACTATCAGTAATAATACTATTATTTATTTTATTGTTATTATTTATTAGTTTAAATATTATGCAGTTTAATGATGATAAATTTGTTTAAAAAGTCACTTTAACGTGTCAGTGGACAGAGATTGTTAACATTAACAGAAAGTGTAGTTGGTTTACAAAAAATATTTACTATTTATTCCTTTTCTAAGACATATTCAGTGCAATACAACTTTTGACAAGCACTTCTGGATATTTTACTAAGTCTAAATGCCTCTTTGTATGGTTGAAAATAGGTTGTCAAAATTATAGTTAAAGTTTTTGCAAAATTTGTTCAATAAAAAAGGTTCTATATTTTGACTGCATCTGTTATACAATGTGATACCTTCTCCATTAGTGCCACCCCCTTGAAAACTATCACTTTATGGGGCAATGCAAACCTGTATTAGTACTTGTGTGCACATTAAAATGTTTTTTTGTACAATGTACAATACTCTTGACAGTGGAATAGGTTATTCTTAGCCAGTAATTGCAGTGGAAAATGTGGTTAACATCCACTCATGCATGGGGAAAAAAATACCGTCGAATACCATGAAACCGGGATAATTTAGAAAAATACCGTGATATAGAATTTTGGTCATACTGCCCACCCCTAATTACACCTATTCTCTCTCTACTTCACTGGCTCCCTGTTCACTATTGAATACAATACACAATCCTGCTCTTAACATTTAAAGCTCCCCCCTACCTCACTGATCTCCTACAGACTTACAGTCCTCTCGCTCACTCAGATCCTCATCTGCAGCTCTACTTTCTGTACCGCACATCAAACTCGGTTCTATGGGAGCTCAAGCGTCTCTCATAGTGCTCCTCAACTCTGGAATTCTCTTCCCTCTCATATACTGTACATCAGTTCGATTCAATAACACATTTTGAAACTACCCTCAAAACATATCTTTTCAAACTGGCATACCAATTGTGAATTTTGCACTATTACTGCCAGTTATCTTCGTGTGTCTTTCTTTTAACAGTGAAATAGTACACTCAATGACAAAAATAAACAATTTTATTGTATACAAATTGGCTTAATAATTTCTGAAAACATTTCACTCATTCCTCTCTCAATCTCTCTCACACACACACACACACACACACGCACACACACAATGTGGTTACTTAAATATACAGTGGAACCTCGGTTCATGACCATAATTCGTTCCAAAACTCTGGTCGTAAACCAATTTGGTCGTGAACCGAAGCAATTTCCCCTATAGGATTGTATGTAAATACAATTAATCCATTCCAGACCATACGAACTGTATGTAAATACATATTTTTTTTAAGTTTTTAAGCACAAATATAGTTAATTAAACCATAGAATGCACAGCGTAATGGTAAACTAAATGTAAAAACATTGAATAACACTGAGAAAACCTTGAACAGCAGAGAAAACTAATACTGCAATAGTTCGCGCTATAGCGCTACCAACCGCTGGCTAAAAACACTTTTTTTTTTTAATGAGTTTTAAGCACAGGGAAAAAAATGAACATTTGAAAAATCCGTAATTTAATAAATCACCAAGAAAAGTAACATTGCAACAATGCACGCTACGAACCGATCGCTGTAAACAGAAGTGAAAACAAAATCAAGCCCAGTGCATTCTTTAACTGCCTTCCTACCTTATGAGTCCAGCCTGCTCTCTCGCGCTGCCTGTGTGTGTGCGCGTCTGTCTCTCTCTCACGCTGCCTGTGTGTGTGTGTGTGTGTCGCGCTCTCTTGCTCTCTGCACAGGAAATGCACAGGGAGAGACTGAACATGTACAAACCGAAAGGGAAACTGGCTTGTTCGTATACCGAGTGTGTGGTCGTGAACAGAGGCAAAAGTTTGGCAAACTTTTTGGTCGTAAACTGATTTGTACGTGTACTGAGACGTTCTTGAACCGAGGTTCCACTGTATACAGGATAGGATCTAAAATCTGTGAAACAGAACTGTCTGCCATAGCTTTTTCCGTGTGTTGCCTCTCTGTAATTTGAGAGTATTCAGTCTGGCAATATGGTGCAGCTTTTAATTTGTGGAAGACAGACACAACTAAAGACATGAGCATAAAATGATGGTTGTCAATTTCAAACTGTGTTTCCTTGATGTGCTCCTTGAGAAAAAACACATCATCTGAACCAATCTCAGCCCAAAACAAACTGATTGATCAAAGATACACTGACAGCTTGCCCTAATGTCGACTGTCGGATAACACGCTCAGCTACTTTGATCACCTTGACTGGACCCTCAGAAGGAATCATCAAACCTCCTTTGTTTTTTTAATGTGGACAAGTGGTAGCTTTGATCATATGATGCCATTACAGCATCTGTTACCAAACTAGCAGGGCACACATCACAGGACAGCTTTCTCAAAATCCCGTCTAAGGGCTACCTCACTGCTTCCTGAGGTGGATTTCTTTGGGAAACTTTCAAAGTTTGAGAAATGTTAACAGCTAACAACAATCTACATAGTTAGTGACTAAATACGTTTAGCCAAAACGTTGTTTGGAGGCTCACTTGAGCACAATAAATGCATAGCTTTGCTAGCTTAGCCTGGCGTAGCTAAAGTTAAGATTATAAAACTGGATTTTCTAATGGCCAAATATAACCAAAACAATTGTTCAGCTTTACCTATGAAATGTAATCCCTGTGATCTGATTTGTAGCGTACAGCGGTTTGTACAATCCCAAGCAGAACAGGCGTGAGGCATCTTTATCCATTACTTCACTCCACAGCAGTGCCACTCGCAATATGGCGGCGACGTTGACGTACGATGCTGCTGGTCATGAGGCGTCTAGTAATTCTATGTCTATGGGAGGGGCAGTTGCCCTCACTGGGTATTTCCTCGGGACTTTAGAGGGTAAGGGAGATGACATTGCTAGCAATAGCGCCCTCTCGTGTCCCGGAGTGGTGCTAAAATCTCAGATGAGCCAAGAAGGTGATTCTCAAATGCTCAATCACAATGGATTTTAATTTGACTCTTTTGACACCAATCAACACAGAGACTTTAATGTAAAGAAAGATATCTGCAACGTGTTCTAAATTAATTGCGAATATAAAATACAAAATTATCATTTACCCCCTTCAAGTTAGTTATTAGTAGATGCACCTCAGCTCCAGCCTTGAGTCAGTGTACACAGGTCTCTCTTGCTATCAGCTTTGCACATCTGGGCAATGCCAATTTCTCCATTCTTCTTTGCAAAACTGCTTAAGCTTTGTTAGATAATCATGATGATTGTGAGTGAACAGCCTTTGTAAAGTCTAGCCATAAATTCTCAAAAGGCTTGAGATCTGGAGACTGTCACTTCAGGACATTCACATTGTTGTTTCGAAGCCATTCCTGTATAGCTTTGGCTTTATGCTTGGTCTCGTTGCCTTGCTGAAAAAGGAATCTTCTCCCAAGGTGCAGGTATCTTGCAGACTCCATCAGGTTTTTCTAAAGGTTTTCTCCATCTTTTGCTGCATTCGTTTTCTTCTACAGCCTGCTGCAGAAAGCATTCTCATAGCCTGATGCTGCCACCACCATGCTTCATGGTTGGGATGGTGTGTTTGTAATAATATGCAGTGTTTAAGCATGACATTTTGGTTTCATCAGAACCTTTTTTGATTTCAGAGTCTTGTGTGCCTTCTGCTGAGATGTCTTGTGCATTATTTTCTAACAGTGGCTATTTCTTTGCCACTCTTCTATAAACCTGTGACTGGTGAAGCACCCAGACACGAGTTGATGTCTGCATAGACTCACCAATCTCTGTGCCACTGTAGCTTGTGACACTTTTATACTGCTTAGAAGTCTTTTAGAACAGTCACTCATATTTTCTGGATGACCTGCTCTAGACTGATTTACAGCCCTCCTGTGAACTAATTATGGGACTTCTTAACCCCATTGGCCGCACCAGTGATGATTTTAGGTGTACTTATGCAATCAGTTTTGTGTTTTATACTTGTAACTAGCTATGTTACCTGGCTTTGCCCGGGAAATTTCATAAGACAGTGGGCATCAGTTATAGTGCTGTCATTTAAACAGGTGTTCAATCAAGAAGGTAAAGGGAATTTGAAAATTATGTGGTAACTGTAATGGGTAGAAACTAATGCAATACAACATGTTGGCAGTGGCTTATGGGTAGTTTGAACTTGCACATCGCAGAGCTCTACCGTTAGTCTAGTTGAAGCCAAGTCCAAATGAACATAAATGATCTGCTGCAGGATTCCATAGTGTTATTTATTTAGGAGGAGGGAGTGAAACCTGCTAAATTCACCAAAGGATGTTTGCTTGTGAAGATCAGTAAACTGTTTGGGTACCAATCTTGATCAAATTCTACAGTACCTCAAGTCATCATACACTTTGGTACGCGCAGAGCCATAGCTGATATCCAGGTGTATAGCAACAGTGGACAATGTAATCTGTCAGTCTTCTCTGATGAAGGCATTCGCCATGTCAATGTGGGCTTGTGTACGCGATGTTCATGTTCTTCCAGCTTTAAACTTTTCTACCCATCCATAAACGTTGGGTCATGCTGTCTTCACTTCCATACTGAGGCAACATCCTTTCGTGAATTTCAATTGGTTTCACTCCCTCTGCCCAAAGAAATCTCACTACTCATTGATCAACAATGGGTGCAACCCTACAAAAGAGTGCAAATGTTCATTTGATCTTGGCTTCAAGTAGACCCACGGCAGATCACTGCACTCTACCCATAAGCCATCACAAATGTGTTGCATTGCGTCAGCTTTAATCCGTTGCAGTTACCAAGTAATTTTCAAATTGCCTTTACTTTTTGTTTTACCCTTGTATTATTATTATCATTATTAGAGGTTTACAATTTTCATTTGTTTATGCCGCGCACTGAAGTACACTATTTCTTTTTCATGAGTTGTATGGGGTCCCTTTTTAAACAACAACATTTATTTCTATAGCACATTTTAATACAAACAATGTAGCTCAAAGTGCTGTACATGAAGAAAGAGAAAAAAAGACAATTAAAATTAGGGAACACTAATTAACATAGAATAAAAGTAAGGTCCGATGGCCAAGGAGGACAGAAAAAACAAACAAAAAAAAAACTCCAGACAGCTGGAGGAAAAATAAAATCAGCAGGGGTTCCTGGCCACGAGATTACCCAGCCCCCTCTAGGCATTCTACCTAACATAAATGACCTCAATCAGTCCTCATTGTATTCAGGGTTCTCATTGAAGAATTTGATGATGATGATGGTCATGTGGACTTCTGGTCTTTACTCCATCAATGTAAGGACATCACGGTGCTATGAAAACCGGAAAAAGAACAGAAGAGAAAGTAGGGGTTAGTATGGATTTTGGAGCCACCATGAATAATAATGATAAATCCTGATACTCTGTATATTCAATTAATTAACTAAGATGAAGCTATGAGAAAGCCATGTTAAAGTAATGAGTTTTCAGCAGTGTTTTAAAGTGCTCCACCATATTAGCCTGGAGAATTCCTGTTGGCAAGCTATTCCAGATTTTAGGTGCATAACAGCAGAAGGCCGCCTCTCCACCTCTTTTAAGTTTAGTTCTTGGAATTCTAAGTAGACACTCATTTGAAGATCTAAGGTTACGATTTGCAATGTAAGGTTTAAGACATTCTGAAATATAAGATGTAGCAGATTATTTAAGGCTTTGTAGACCATAAGCAGGATTTTAAAGTCAATTCTAAATGACACAGGTAACCAGTGTAGTGACATCAAAACTGGAGAGATGTGCTCGGATTTTCTTTTCCTAGTTAAGATTCTAGCAGCTGCATTCTGCACTTGTTGCAATCGATTGATGTCTTTTTTTGGTGGTCCTGAGAGGAGTGCGTTACAGTAATCTAGTCAACTGAAAACAAAAGCGTGAACTAATTTTTCAGCATCTTGCAATGTTATAAGAGGTCTAACTTTTGCTATATTTCTTAAGTGAAAAAATGCTGTCCTAGTAATCTGATTAATATGTGATTTAAAATTCAGGTCAGAGTCAATAGTTACCCCTAAATTCTTTACCTCCATCTTGACTTTTAATTCTGATGCATCAAGTTTACTTCTAATAACCTCATAAGGTTAACTGGGGGCTGGGAGAGGGTCAAACCGGTTCTGGGTGGAGATGCTTGCCTGTGCTGATGGAGGTGTTCTAGCCTTTAACCCCCACCTGCATAGCCGAAACAGGCAGAGTTCTTCATCATTGACGACGATGAGGTATGGGCGTAAAGCTCACTTGGCCTTGAAAGTGAGCGGCACAGCGTGGAGTCGATGTTACTGAACTGAGATTTGCTGTGACGATTTCACATGTCAGGGAGAATTTTTCCAGTAGACGAGCCTTCAGATCCCTCAGGTGCCTCCGTCTGGACAGGAGTCTCTGGATCTAGATGTCGAGAGCCTGGAGTTCTTTGACGACGCGGTTCATCTCACTGTCGGCCATTGTGTGCTTCTGCTTCATGCCCTAGGAAAGAACGAGAGAGAGAGAGAGAGAGAGAGAGAAGTTAGTCTTAAAGTTCACAGGTGTAAATATAAATACAAAGCAGTGCTTGAATTGAATATATGTAAGTGTTGGTACCCTATGTGTTACATTGATGTATTAAGGTGAAAAGTGGGTAGCGGGTAGCAGCAGCTTTGAGTGTCATAACACAATTTCCATGACTTCCCTATTAAAAATTCAAGCACCACAATCTAAGAATGGCGCTCGGCTATTGTGCAATTTAAGCATTGAAATCAAAGTGGGGGTTATTGGTAGTTCTCCTTTGGAGTTGCCGATGCTGTGCGCAGGGGCTGGAGGTTGATGGAGTGGAATAGATAACCACAACGAGAGCCAGTATGCTAGAAACACTGCTAGAACGCAGCGAAGAGTGCCGGTAATTAATTGCGAAAATTGTAATGTACCAGCTTACTTCAAGCAACAATGCAAAATATTTTAGAGAGTGTGGTGGTTTTCCTGTTCAAGGTAAGCAGACGGGGTAGGGGTCCTATTTCAAAACCCATGAATGACAATGTATATTGCTGTTAAGTAGCTTGTGAAAGGACTCATTGAGTTTAAACTAATACTGTCGGTCCAGGGGCTTTTCTAGGCTTTGCAGGTATCGGGGTCTTTGCCCCCTTGTGATTGTCGCAAATGTTTGTGCATGTATATAAAATCGAAGAGCAACATTGGTCCCTTTGGGTTTTCCCACACATTCATATGATGGTGTAACATTAACCAGGGGCTATATTATATATGATGGACAAAAGAAAATTAATCTACATATGGATGAATTTAAACAAATGTGTACAGATACATGTTTACTTTGAAATTAAAGAGCTTTTTTTCTGTTGATCAGTGCCAAAAAAGCCATATTAAATACACTGCAATTTAATTTTGGATAATAATAATAATAATGTGAAAACTTCTAAAGGAAGAATATCTTTGAAAGGCACTGTAGGCTGTTTGGTGAAAAACTTGATGGTGAAAATGGAGATGGATACGTACCCAGTTAAAATTTATTCTTAAGAACATTCTTCAATGAAAGCACTCTAAGAATGGTTACAGTCATAAAGTTGCAAAATAAAAGGGCCTGAACAATAAGTATTTACACGCATACACAAATGTCTATTTTAAATGAACTGAAACTGTTCCATAAATGATGACTCGAAAGTAACAGAAGCCCAACTTTCAGTAGCCGTGTTAGCCACTAGAGGGAGCATTTTCTCTGCACATGCAACATGCTGGAATTTTTGATCTTCATTTATTCTAATGCAGTGCATCAATCCTTATATGAAAATAAAAATAGTTTGAAATATATTACTCTAATTAAACAAAATTTATTCTGAAGTAAAATCAGTGGCTTAGAATTTAAAGAGTGCATTGGATTAAACACATTTGAGAATGTTATGTTGTACATTATTTAGATAAGTATGGCAATTCTTTTTTTCCTAGGACACTAATTATCTGTGCAAATAAATTCACATCTTAGAAATATACATAAAAAAGATGTTCCTCGAAGAAATGAAACACATGTTCTGCCAAGCAGATGCAGTTCTTTGCAGTGAGGTTTCCATTATATATAATTTTTATTTCACTCTAGTCATGGACATTATAGACTCTACAGAAATAGTAAGACCAATGAAAGATGACAAATCTAACTTAGGAACTTAAACAATCCCTACAGTATTTTCAGTGTCCTCCATAATGTTTGGGACAAAGACATTTTTTCCCTCAGTTTACTCCTCTGCTCTTGTTTAAATCATGCATTCTTTCTTTTAATGAAATTCCAAACAGTTGATGTAGGTCATCTTAAGGTTTTATTGATGTCTCCAAGTTTTATTTTTGTTTATCAGCCTCATAATGGCTTCTTTTACTTTCATTGACACAGCTCTCATTCTCAGGTTGAACAATGGCAACTACAGACTCCAAAGGGTAGAAGCAAGCTGAGGTATCTTATGAAGCAATGAAACCCACCTGAGGAATCACAAACACCTGAGACACTAATTGTGCCAAACATTATAGTGCTCTGAAATGGGGGAACCAAGTAGAAAAAGTGTTGTCAGTTTTAAATGCTGTGATCGAAATGTATGCAAATCCCCTCAAATGAAAGTCTGCAATACCCACTTTAATCACGCCTGAATTGTTAAATTTGTAATTTTAAACTGTGGAGCAGAGGGGTAAATCAAAGAAAAATGTGTTTTTGTCCCAACCATTATGGAGGGCACTGTATATCAACAGCACTTCTTTGCTGATTTCATGGAGGTGATCTCTCACATTGGTTACACATAATACACACCCCTAACAAAAGGTAAAAGTTATAATTATTTTGCTGACATTTCATCCAAAGCGACTAATAAATAACATCTACACAGTGCAATGATTCAGAAATGTCCATGTCTGAAACACTGCTAGGTGAATAAACTTGATCAGCGTTACACAAAAATGTTCCAGAGTGAGGAATGAAATGACAATGCTATGGCCACAACACTACTCCACATTCCTTATATTTAACTATTTTTAAGATAAAAAAAATTAAAACTGCACAGTCAGCATGTTTACAGTTGACCAGTTTGTCTTTTATCAGGAAATAAACGTTTGAAAAGCAAAATCACCTTGGCTTGCTGCAGCAGCAGCTCAACAAAACTTCCAGTTGGACAGAAACCTTAAACAAACTTTTATAGAGATAAGAAAAACAAACAAAAGCAAACTGTACCAGCAGGGGATGGGTGCCAGGCTCGTCACACCCTCCTCACTTTAGACTTGCCGAACGTGCCCACACATGTGTACACACACACACACACCTACACCTCTTAGCATTTCATTCAAAGCAGATATACACAAAGCAGTGCATTAAGCATAAGCAGCGTTGGCATTTTAACTTCCACAGCCCGTCTTGAACAAACAAAGCTTTAATTCCCTGCGTGCAATTCTGAGGGAGCTTGAATATCTCTCAAGTGAAAGATTCCAAATGCAGAAACATCAACTGAACACCTGCAAGCAATTTTTAATGGGGAGTTGCGCAGTTTACACAAGTTAAATTATTTTTAGGGTCCTCTTTTATTGCGTAGTTTGGGTGGGATGTGTCAGGAAGAGGTGCCATGAGTAGTGGGTGTTTTTTTTATTCTCTCATGATTTTCCTGTTTGTAATGTTTGATTTATATTGAATTTCATGATTGATAACTTGTTTAAATTCACAAATACTAGATATATGAATGTATATAAAGCAATCACATAGCCACTTAGTTTCCAATTCTGCTTATTCATTTACAGAGTCATACAGTCATATGAAAAAGTTTGGGAACCCCTCTCAGCCTGCATAATAATTGACTCTCCTTTCAACAAAAAAGATAACAGTGGTATGTCCTTCATTTCCTAGGAAGATCTCAGTACTGGGGTGTTTTCCGAACAAAGATTTTTAGTGAAATAGTATTTAGTTGTATGAAATTAAATCAAATGTGAAAAACTGGCTGTGCAAAAATGTGGGTCCCCTTGTAATTTTGCTGATTTGAATGCATGTCACTGCTCAATGCTGATTACTTGCAACACCAAATTGGTTGGATGAGCTCGTCAAGCCTTGAACTTCATAAGCAGGTGTGTCCAATCATGAGATATAAAGGTATTTAAGGTGGTCAATTGCAAGTTGTGCTTCCCTTTGACTCTCCTCTGAAGAGTGACAGCATGGGATCCTCAAAGCAACTCTCAAAAGATCTGAAAACAAAGATTGTTCAGTATCACAGTTTAGGGGAAGGCTACAAAAAGCTATCTCAGAGGTTTAAACTGTCAGTGTCAACTGTAAGGAACGGAATCAGGAAATGGAAGGCCACAGGCACAGTTGCTGTTAAACCCAGCAGGTCTGGCAGGCCAAGACAAATACAGGAGCGGCATATGAGCAGGATTGTGAGAATGGTTATAGACAACCCACAGATCACCTCCAAAGACCTGCAAGAACAGCTTGCTACAGATGGTGTATCTGTACATCGTTCTACAATTCAGCGCAATTTGTACAAAGAACATCTGTATGGCAGGGTGATGAGAAAGAAGCCCTTTCTGCACTCATACCACAAACAGAGTTGCTTGTTGTATGCAAATACTCATTTAGACAAGCCAAATTCATTTTGGAACAAAGTGCTTTGGACTGATGAGACAAAAATGGAGTTATTTGGTCATAACAAAAAGCACTTTGCATGGCAGAAGAAAAACACCTGCTACCTACTGTCAAATTTGGCGGAGGTTCCATCATGCTGTGGGGCTGTGTGGCTAGTTCAGGGACTGGGGCCCTTGTTAAAGTCGAGGGTCAGATGAATTCAACCCAATATCAACAAATTCTTCAAGATAATGTTCAAGCATCAGTCACAAAGTTGAATCTACAAAGGCATTCATGCAGAGGGAGAAGTACAATGTTCTGGAATGGCCGTCACAGTCCCCTGACTTGAATATCATCGAAAATCTATGGGATGATTTGAAGCAGGCTGTCCGTGCTTGGCAGCCATCAAATTTTACTGAACTGGAGAGATTTTGTATGGAAGAATGGTCAGAAATCCCTCCATCCAGAATCCAGACACTCACAGGCTATAGGAGGACAGCGTCTAGAGGCTGTTATATTTGCAAAAGGAGGCTCAACTAAGTATTGATGTCATATCTCTGTTGGGGTGCCCAAATTTATGCACCTGTCTAATTTTGTTGTTATGCATATTGCATATTTTCTGTGAATCCAATAAACTTAATGTCACTGTTGAAATACTACAGTTTCCATAAGGCATGTCATATATTAAAAGGAAGTTGCTAATTTGAAAGCTCAGCCAATGATAAACAAAAATCCAAAGAATTAAGAGGGGTTCCCAAACTTTTTCATATGACTGTAGGTGGCTGAAGCCCATCCTTGCAAAATTAACCCCAAAACAAAAATAGCTCTATATTAAACATCTTAATTTTTCTGTGCAGGGTGAAAACAAAACAAATCATACATAATCACAAATGTATGGGAAAGGCACTATATAAATACATTGTATTATTATAAAAAGCATGTTAAAATTTTTATTTAATTTATTAAAACCAAGGGAATATATAGATGCAGCAGCAGAAACATAAAAGACCAGGATATCAGACTTGCATGACAAATAATACAATCAATCAATAAACAAATAAATATTGTGTAGAAAGAGCAAAGTATTTAGTTTGGCATGTCCGGAGAAAGCATTGAATTGCCTGATAACAGTGCACACCATGATGGAATAAGCCTGTGACTACAGCTTCCAGTGTGTCCAGGCTTTCCTGATAAGTTTGTTACTCTTTTTGAGGTTCAGTTGCTCCCCTACGACACCACAGCGTAGAACACCACACTGGCTACTATAGACTGCAGCTTGCTGCATTGCATGTCCTATGGTGGGTAGACTGGCGACCTGACTGGGATGGAAGGTGAATCCTTGCCCAACTGGGAAACTGTAATGGAAGGACAATGTGAGAGGAGGCGCATCCTGGCCGGGATGGTTATTGATTCCTATTCCATTCGCGATAAAAGAATAATAGAAGGACTGGGGGATTTTGAACAGTTCCTTCCCCAGTATGAACGGGGTTAGTGCTCCTCTGGTTTGCCTCCAGCCTGGAAGTTGCATTTTCGAAGGGCAGTCGCCAGGTGGTGCTGTTGGGAATTTATCTTAATAGATTGGGAGGCTTCTGTATGACCAAGAAGTGTTTGCATTATGTGAGGCTGCTGTCTGGAAGTTAATAGTGTCGAGTCCACTACAACTCCTAAATCCTTCTCATAAAGTTTACTTTCAATTTTTAGACCTCCCACTGTGTATTCAAAACTAACATTTTTACTTCCTTCATTTAATGTTTGCAATTACTGACGTTAAATTTAATCTGCCACGAATCTGCCCAAGCTAGCTGTCCAGGTCCCTCTGTAATGGTTCAATGGATTAAAGTTTATCTGCCAATCCACCTATCTTGGTATCATCTGCAAACTTAACCAACTTGTTACTTGTATTCCTATCCAAATCATTTATTTATATTAAAAATATATATATAATATTTTCCAGTCCTTCAGAATATCCCCAGTGCGGAGTGACTTCCTAAAAATATGTGTCAAGGTTTATATATATATATTTGAGAAACATTAAGAACTCAAGGGCAGAGTGGTGGCTCTGAGGCTAGGGATATGCACTGACAATCAGAAGGTTGCCGATTCGAATCCTGTAAATACCAAAAGAGACTCTGCTCTGTTGGGCCCTTGAGCAAGGCCCTTAACCTGCAATTGCTGAGCGCTTTGAGTAGTGAGAAAAGCGCTATATAAATACAAAGTATTATTAAGGGTAAATACAGTATTATCTGGTCTTGGTGCTTTGTTTGATTTCAGCCTATTTAATCTCAGCAGCACTTCTCCCTCTACAATTTCCAAATCATTCAGAACCTCCTTAGGAATTCCATTTACTGCTGGGAAGTTATCTACTTTGTTATATGTGGAGACCTCAAAAAAATGTAAATTAGGAGTGTCTGCTGTTTCATTGTCTGTATTTTTGGATTCTCCTTTACTATTCCAGATACACTTCACCTCCTCCTTAACTGTTCTTTTACTACTAAAATGTTGAAAGCCTCTTTGGGTCATCTTTCACCTTATCTGCTATATTCCTCTCTAACTGCCTTTAGCATCTCTAAAATCATTTTAATGGTTGCCCTCATGTTCTCATATGCTCTATGATTCACATTAACCCACTGCCGAGTTTTTTTTGTTTTTCCAAATTCCTATGAATTCCAAATTTTGGTATGTACCTGTCCTGCATTACATGCAAAACATTTTAAAACCATCCTTCCAGGTTTGTCTCTGGAGCAAACCTGTGCTTCAATTTCCCTAATGACAAGTCCCCAACTATCACTACCTCTCTCTTTCTGAGAAGTGATTTTGAGGTGATCCGTTGGGGCTCCCCATGCCTGCCTACTACCCCAGAATCTTCAGAGACACCATCCAGATCTGCAAGGACCTTAAAACACTGATATTTCCAATTCTGGGGTTGATGCCCCTGGACAGTGTGCACCCTTTACCATGTGCCTTTTGACCATGACCCACCAATCTCTACTTGTCTGGTCTGGAATCTCCTCCCATGTCACCTTAGGGGTGCACACTATCTCTCTAAAGGACATGTGGGCCAGGTCTGCAAATTCTCTACAACAACGCAGGCCAGCCAACTCATCTTTGATTTCAGCGACCCTAAGCTTGAGGTGCTGGATCAGCTGGTATCCCCAGCCCTTATAGAAGACTGGCCTTCTATCCATCCTCTAAAATGTCCAACATCCAAGAGGACTTGCATTGCACTGGCCTCATTATTAAAATTTGACTTTGGATTACTAAAACAGCTCAACTTATATATATATATATATATATATATATATATATATATATATATATATATCCATCCATCCATTGTCTCCCGCTTATCCGAGGTCGGGTCGCGGGGGCAGCAGCTTGAGCAGAGATGCCCACACTTCCCTCTCCCCAGCCACTTCTTCTAGCTCTTCCGGGAGAATCCCAAGGCGTTCCCAGGCCAGTCGAGAGACATCGTCCCTCCAGCGTGTCCTGGGTCTTCCCCGGGGCCTCCTCCCGGTTAGATGTGCCCGGAACACCTCACCAGGGAGGCGTCCAGGAGGCATCCTGATCAGATGCCCGAGCCAACTCATCTGACTCCTCTCGATTCCACGTCCCAAGAGCCAGCTTCTGTAGCCGAGGATCGGCCCGCCAAGGTCCCCGCCTTCGGCCACCACCCAACTCACACTGCACTCGACCTCCTTGGCCCCTCCCATAGGTGGTGAGCCCATGTGAAGGGGGACCCACGTTGCCTCTTCAGGCTGTGCCCGGCCGAGCCCCATGGGTGCAGGCTCGGCCACCAGGCGCTCGCCATCGAGCCCCACCTCCAGGCCTGGCTCCAGAATGGGGCCCCGGTGACCCGCGTCCGGGCAAGGGAAAACGCCGTCCAAAATTGTTTTTCTTCATAGGAGGTTTGTTTAACCGCTCTTTGTCTCATCCCTCACCTAGGACCAGTTTGCCTTGGGTGGCCCTACCAGGGGCATAAAGCCCCGGACAACAGAGCTCCTAGGATCATTGGGACACGCAAACCCCTCCACCAGGATAAGGTGGCGGTTAAAGGAGGGGATATATATATATATATTATATATATATATATATTAAAATTAAATGATTTCACTTAAATGGTTAAACTAAAGGAAAATTTAAACTAAAACAATTATAGAACTGCTACAGTTATTTTACACCTTCTGACCCCTTAAGCTCCTGTAATATTCTCTCCCTTGACTGCCTACATACATGTACAGACCACATCAGATTTTTCATTAAGAATTGCACTTTTCTTCACAGGCTCAACATGCTGAACAGTATACAATAATGAAAAGAGAAAACTACAACCACAATAGCATAATGCTGAAGTAAACTGTGCTGGTTGAGAGGCAATGGTTAACGTAAGACAACCACACAAACAAAAAAAAAAGGAGTTCTGGAGCTTTAGACAGAGAGAACTGTATTTGTCCCTTGGGAAAAATGTGGCTTTCACAGAAGCACATTAACCTCTGCTGTATAATCTGTTGGCTGAAAGTACACGGTGTTGGTGTGTCAGAGAGAGGATGTGGAGCATTGTTCATAATGGCACTCAGTTTTGTTTTCATTCTCTCCTTCACTACCAACTCCAGGGGGTCCAGAGTGTGGCCTCTAACTGGGCCTTGCTCTTTTAAGTAGCCTGTTCAATCAGTGGTCCTCTCTTGAAGTGATGTTGCCAGCAAAGCACACCACAGCGTAGAAAATTGATCTCGGCATCACAGAGCTGTTGGACGATGTGAAGAACGTCACTACCCACATTAAAGTAGTGCAGTCTCCCAAGAAAAAAGAACTTGCTCTGCTATTTCTTATTTAGTTCCTCTGTGTTATGAGACCAGTCCAACCTGTATATGATATGAGAATATGTAATTAGCAAGAGTTACATTTTTGCCAAGAAAAACACATAAATAAGTGCCAAAAGAAGGTGTTTCATTTGAGGATTTTATGTTTTTTTGTCTCTACAGTTTAAAAATACAACTGTAGAGCAATGAATCCACAAGTGACAGACTATTTTTAATGCATATAGACATTCAAACAGGACCGTATTCATAAATAATATATATGGAAAAAGTGTTTAAAAAGTAAAAATAAAAATATATATTTGTTAATGTATGTCAACCAACGTTGGTTTAAGAAGTAAAAGGATTTCTAATTGCTGGGCTCCTACCTTGCGGCTTCTTTTGGTTAAACGGACTTATGATCTTTATAGGTTTCTTCGTTTTAAATTGTTTGGAGGGCAGTTTTTTTTGGAAATGCTAGCTTTGATATTTTTAGTTTATCTACCCAGCACATTAATATCTCATATTTTCAAATCTGCTTAATCCAGTTCAGTCTCATAGAGTGGACACTGCCTGCAAGGCTGGTAACAGCTCTGGACAAGACAGTAATGCATTATGGAGCCCACTCACACAGTGCCAATTTTGTAACCGGGTTGAAACCCATGCCAACTTGGGGTGAACATGTAAACTTCATATGGACAATAGGTGGGTTAGGGATTTGAACCAAGAATGTTGATTTTGTGAACTGGCAGTCCTACCTACTGAACCACCATCCCACACACCTTATAGTGTTTAAAATTTTACAAATTCAAGGGATGCCTATATGCTCCGTGTAGGTAGTCGCTATGAATTCCTTGGCAAACAGCTAGGAAAATTACCATAAATCATATTAACTGTTAGAATAAGACAGATAGTCAAGAGTGTTGGGGCCAACTTTAGGAAACCCTATATAATTATTAAATAATCAAAAATAAATGTGTGGGAATATGCAAAAACTGACTTCTTCAGACACAAGTCCTATATCAAATGCCCAAGATGGTGGTTCTTCCGGTCATATGGTAACTAAACAGGAAGAGGTGGGTCCAGGTGGACAGACACCAGAAGTGACGTTGGTGGGGGAGAGCTATCAATCTCCCGGTCTGCACGGGGAGGAAAAGAAGCGGAGCGGTGGAGAATGACCATCACCAAAGCACTTAAGGTGTCTCATATAAGCATGCATGTGTCGAAGCTTAGCTTAGGAGCAGCTATAAGCTGCAATCTCAAATAATACAGTAGATAGATATTAAACCAGAAGAAATTAAACATGAAATTTTGATAAATCCTACCATTCTGTTGAGCATTTCTCTATATTTTCACACACCCAAAATTAACATCAGTAAGTCTTTGTAATAATTTTGTGAATTTCCCCTTGGGACTAATACAGTATCTATCTATCTAATACCTATATTATAATTGGCTCACCAATGTAACAAATGCTAATTTTTTTTTTTTGAAAAGCAGAACACTTCATTGTCTGTTTAGCCAATACAGAAACCAGTCCAAGTCTATCAATGTGTAATTTTCTTAGCCATAAATTGAAACCTTGGCTTAGTTTTACTTGACACTAATTAATGTTAAAGAATTACATATAATGTAGTAATTCATGACCGGATGTATGTTATTGTTATTATGACACTATTAAAAAAATGCAGTAGTTTCAGTGGACTCACAAAAGACCTAAGTGAGTGAACTAAAGATCTTCTGTAACTGAGGCGGATATTACCTATTAGGGTTATACCACCATCTGCATAAAGAGAATTACACATTGAACATGGTTACAGAATTGTAATTGATTCCACCTAACAGAATCCGTTTGGCACAATTAACATTTCATACAGCAAAATAATGATTATGGTGCAAGTTTCAGCAGGCTTCCAGTTCATTTACACTTTATTTTGTTTCGCAAATCTGCTTAAAAACAAATTGTTATATCTATGGATAACAATTTAGATAAATTCCAATATTCTATTAATTTTACAGAGTTTGAGGCTTCCAGGTTTCTTCAATGTGGATTTGTCTTGTATACAACAGTTAGTGCATGTGGGCATTCTGAAAGTTAATGAAGAGAATACAGGAACTTTTCACCAAGACAATGCACTTGGAATCCATTCATGAAATACAAAGGATTCAAAACCGGTCTTTCTCAGAGGCATTCCAACGGCTGGTTTAATTAGCATTCACTTATCACTCAGTGATGGACTGGCACCTTGTCCAGGGGTTGTTCCTGCCTTGTGCTTGCTGGGAAAGGCTCCAGCCTCCCTGTAATTCTGCTCAGGATAAGCAGGTTTAAAAAAAGGATGGATGGATGTACTATTTGAATGTATTAATAATTTGGATTAAAAAAAAAAATTTCACATCTTTAATTAGGAATATAAAATATTGTGACATCCCGTCGAATAAAACACCCTAAGGAGCTGCTTGTCCGGGGGAGTCTTTCAAATGCCGACTGGCTTTTTATTGGATATGCTGCAATATAAATGGTGCCCTACCTCCACCCGTTGTCTGGGTCACAGAGACACCTCCAAAATAACAAAAATAATTCGCCTTCATCCTATCTACCCCTTGCCTGCGCTTAACTGTTTGCTCCCTTCTCAACCTGATGCTTTCTTCTTCTTGCTCCAGCAACAACTACCACTTCACTTCTCACCACCCCTCCCATTTTCTCCTCGCACCGTTAATTAACCCTGATCCCCGTCATTCAGCTCTCTCTGTAGAGAGGTGCCCTGAGCCCTTACAAAGTGTGTTCCCCCAAGACCCCATCCCAACACTGCTTCCACTCCCTATAGTCCATGCAGTGGCAAGACATGTCACAGTATGTTTAGGCCTTTACAGGCCTGCTGATAATTACCTTTTTTCAGATGCTTTTAACAGTGTTACCATTTAAATATAGCAAAAGGAAAAAAACAACACAGGTGCCTGTAATTTATGTGCACTGACCTTTTTATTAGAGCAAACAATGCAAAATAAATTACATAAACACACTTCAGTTAATTAAACCATGCATGTGAAGTGGTCTCAATATTTGGAAACAACAGTGACATTCAATGAATGGTTTTTAAAAGGAAGACATGCGGGTTAGGTGGCTTAGCTATGCTAAATTGGCCCTATAGTGTGTTAGCCCTGTCCAGGGATTGTTCCTGCTATGACAGGCTCCTGCTCACCCATGACACTATTCAAGGTAAAAGCAGGTTTGGAAGATGGATGGATATATGTTCACCTGAAAAACAGAATAATTGGCAAATTTGCCCTAACTAAACTGTTAACGCTTTAAAATGCTTTTTGTCTTTTAGGATTTGGAAGCCGTTTCTCCAAACCGAAAGGACCAAGGAACGTCCCCCCTGACTGGGTGTGAGGATTATATAATGCAGAGGCAGCTTTTCCTTCTTTACTGTTTTTTAAGATTATCTACAAACCTTTCTGTTTTGCATTTTTTTAATCGGGCTCGTGCTTTGTTTCCAATTCATCACTAATGGACAACTAGAACGTAACGTCAGTTAATTTCTATACAGCAACACTGAAGAAGATTGCGAACTTGTCGCCTTACTTTATTGACCGGTTTCCACTTTTTCGTTGGGTCTACTCCATAAATTATCTACACCGACTGAGACTTCCTAGTTTAGGCAAAATCTGCACACAGAAGTCCCTGAATGACCACACTGCCACCAAATAGGCTTGCAAATACGTTGGTTTTTTATCCGCCTGCTTAGCTTCCCAGGTTGGAGTTATACTTCTGCGCAGCACGTGCACAGTCATTCATTTATATATAACAGAAAGGCACTTTAAGGATTTTTTTCTCGAACAAAGAATGTTTGATTACTTAATAATGGTTGTAGAAAAATCAATTAATTTTAGTTATTTATTTGCACTGTAAAGTGAGGTTATATAATCACTGCATTACATATGCAGTATATTGATAATGTACTGTAATATTTAATAATGAACGGCACTGTAAAGCATTTCGGTTTTATTTATGTCTGGCAATAAAAAGAGCAAACAACTTTGTTTTTCTTATTTTATGAAGAAGCAATACTGATTAAAGGGAATACTCCGTTTAAGTACTCACCTTGTTTCTTGTGACATTGCATTAAAGTACATTATTTTTAACATTTGTTTTTCTTATTTTATGAAAAAGCAATACTGATTAAAGGGAATACTCCGTTTAAGTACTCACCTTGTTTCTTGTGACATTGCATTAAAGTACATTATTTTTAACATCTACTGATGTTCAAATATAATGAGTAACATGTCTGTCCTTATTTGGTTTATTTCTGTTAAGTTTCTTTCCGTGGTACCGATCAATTTCATCCCTTTCACTATCGGCGCACTGGAGGCCTCTCATAGCAAGTGAAATGTAAACCCATGACGTAAGGAGCCAGAGAAAACTGCGTGCTTTCACGCACGCTTCACCCTCGCGTAACTGCAACTCCCAGGTTTACCCTTGACACCGCTGGAACTACAACTCCCATCCAGTGTGCGTTAAAACGCGTGCGCAGTAAATTCAGTCGAATACATGAACTACAGATCCCAGCTGCGCCTCTAGGGGAGCGCTTGCGCGATCAGCATGTGGAGCCATTTAAATCAATTTCCAAAATGGCGGCACAGGTCGGGTTGGTTAGAGTCCTCAAAGTGGAAGAAAAACAGAAAGACAATTCTGAGAAGCTGAACCGAGAGAAGAAGAGAAAAAAGAAGCGAGATTGCTCACCGTCCATCGTTAAAAAAGAAAAGAGAATCAAAGTGCACCATCACGAACAGCACCGTGATGGTTACAGTGCAGCGCACCACCACTGCGCAGACAAGGAATCATTGCGTTCGGCCACTACGGGAGCTCCGGCCGCCGTTATTCCGATCATTGCACCTGGTCTCTTTACCTTTTCTCCACTGAAGCTTCCGAAAGTAAAAGGGCATGACGACAAAGAGAAGCGCGAACACAGTCGGGATAAGGAACGGAAACGTCGACCAAAGAAGGAAAACACCGATGGAGATGTCGTTATTAAAGGTGAGCTGCGGACCGAACCGGGAGACGATTGGTAACGGAATGACATGGGGAGATAAATAAAAAGGGAAGTCTGAGCTACAGGGCGGAGAACAGCAAGAGACAGCTCTATATTAACGGGTGGGATTTGTAGATGGGGAGTGGTCTGTTAAAGGGGTGCTGAACTAGAGAGTTGTAAGGTGCGTGGAGGTAGCTGAGGATTCATAGGTTAAGGTGTTTTAGTGCGAGGTTTCTATTGTATTTGACTACGGGCCTTGGCAACAACTGTACACCGATGCAAACCTGTGTTGGAAAAATGGGTTATAAATTGGGCTGCACGGGGGCGTGACACAGTCGTATACATCGATGTACAAAGGTGGAATGCTGCTTGTGTATTTTGATTTGTTAGTTTGGGTACAAGATAACTTTGATCATGTCAGTGCTGTCTACCACATTGTACCAAAAAGCGTGTTTTGGCTGAACCATTGGCCGGTAGTAAATGTAGGCAACAAGAGGATGGAAACCGTTTGTGCTTGCAAAGCTAGGTTTTTTATACAAGACAAACCACTTTGTTTTCCTCAACTGGCTTGTATCTTGGTCGGACACGCAAGTGAGAATTTCACCGTATTCTGTACATGTGACGGCGCTGCTACTACTTTGTGATATACTTTCGTTTACTTCCTTCTCCGATCTCTCTCATTTTATCAGTTCCTTTGTTATTTTGCTGTACAGTATATCAAAAGTGCTGTTTTATAGAGTTTTAAACTAGTTCCCTCAGAATAGTCTGAAATACAATTTCAATGCATTATGCCGTGCCACTCCATTAGTCACGTGCATTTTAAAGGAACTTATTTACTAATGTATGTTTTTTTTATAGTATCCTTCATAGTGCACACATCACACATTGCTTTTCAAAAGCAAAAAAGAAATGTATTAAAATTGAAGGAAAAAAACACAAATACAAGACCATTCATTCAGTAATTGTTAATTGGAAGCTGGGGTTTGCTGCCCGGAACCTCCACACATGGTTTGCATGTTCTCCCCGTGCACCCATGGGTTTCCTCCCACAGTTTAGGTGGATTGGTGATGTTATATTGGCCCTAGTGTGTGTGTGTGTGTGTGTCTATGTGTACATCCTGTGGTATTGTTTCTGCGTTGTGCCCAATGCTTTCTGGGATAGGTTCTGTCAGCTCCACTGAATGCTCAGGATAAAACGAGTTTATAAAATGGATAGATGGAATTTATGTGTTATTTGACAGGAAATGCATAGATAATAATAATAATCTGTGAGCAGATAACCATTGCAAGAGAAACTGAGACTATCAAGCATTGAATCATTTATTTGCACGAGCACTCTTACTTCCGTTTGTTTTTGCATTTCCTTTTCACCTGAGTGTTTTTGTTTATTGCCGTGTGTTCGTGTCTGTCGTTGTGTATTCTTGTTTATTGCTGGAGGACTCGTAGAATAAGATTTTCATTGTACTGAGTATGCATGACAAAATTGAAGTTTCCACCTTTAAGTATCACAGTTTAATGACATTGTTGTTGTTCCTGTTGAGATGTCGAATAACTGTTCATTAATTAACTGTACCCACCATGGTCAAAATATTTTTTTTGGGTGGTTAAAGCTGAAGAATGAGAAATCATTCTAATAGCTTTTATTCATAAAATATGACTTTGTAGAGCAGAACTAGTCTACAGTGTTTTAATTATTTAAATATATTTATTTATTTTGATGGAACAAATCTTTGACACAACTAACTAATCCTTTCATAGATGGTGACACTTGTGTGACTATGAGCAAGTCATTCCACCTACTAGTGCCCCAATTTGAAAAGTGAAAATGAAATGTCGCCAATTGTGTCACTCAAAAAAATGTTTCAAGTCATCTTCGATAAAGATGTTAGCCAAATAATAAGTAATAATAATATAGATATCTTCATTAGCCGTATCAAGGAATACTCTTGAGTATACGACTAACTGTCTGACCAGCTTTACTGCCACATTTGTTCACTCATTCACTTTCACAAAAGGTTTAGGCCAAGGGCATTGGGTACAAAGCCAGAGTCCGCCGTAGATGGATGGATTGTACTTTATTTTTACTCAGATAGAAATTTGACTTTTTACAGAAGCTCAATAAATACATAAATAAACATTGTTATATTATAACAAACAACAACCACACCCTCAAATACACACTAGAATTACTAAAAGGAAAAAACGTCTGACTTGGCTGAAGGTAAAAAGAGCAGTCACAGTATAGCATTAAAATGGCGTATTATTGGTATGAAGGAGCCCCAGTAGTGTTGGCTGAAAGTACTTAGAGCTAGTGTTTCAGAGAGAGGCTGCGCAGCATTGTTTATAATGGCACTCCGTTTTGTCTACATTCTCTCCTTTGCTATGACCTCCAGGGAGTTTACATTTACATTTACATTTACAACATTTAGCAGACGCTCTTATGCAGAGTGACTTACAACAGTGCTTAGTAGTCTACGACTGTTCTTCAGTCTTTAAGGCTAGGATTAAATCTACTGTCATTAAACAAGTTACCGCTGACCAAGTTGTACACAAAACCATGCTAGAAGAAAATAGAAAAAGGGTAGAAAAAAAAAGTATGGGGACTTTAGTCCCCCAAGTGCTGTTTAAAGAAGTGTGTCCTCAGACGACGTTTGAAGACAGTGAGGGTCTCCGCTGTTCGTACAGCAAGAGGAAGTTCGTTCCACCACTGAGGAGCCAACACTGCAAAGAGTCTTGATGCATGTCGTCCTCTTCTTTTAAGTAAGGGTGGTTCGAGACGAGCAGTGCTTGATGTTCTGAGAGAGCGAGAAGTGACACGCTGCTTAACCAGTGCTGATATGTAAGGTGGTGCAGTTCCAGTTTTGGCCTTAAAGGCAAGTGTTAGGGTTTTGAACCTGATGCGGGCAGCCACAGGGAGCCAGTGCAGGTTCCGCAGCAGAGGTGTAGTGTGTGAGAATTTGGGAATATTGAAAATGAGTCTTGCAGCTGCATTCTGGATCAATTGAAGTGGCCGTGTTGCCTTTAGTGAAAGTCCAGGCATCAGAGAGTTGCAGTAGTCCAGAGTTTAGAGTGTGTCCCGTATCTAAGTCTTCTTTTTTAATCAGCTTGTTGATTCAGCGGAGCTCTCTTGATGTGATGTTACCAGCCCAGCACACCACAGTGTAGAAAACTGCAGTGGCCATCACAGAGTTGTAAAACATATAAAGGATGTCACTATCCACATTAAAGGAGCACAGTCTTTTAAGAAAAAAAAAAAAGGGGTCTGCTTTGCTCTTTCTTATTTAGTTCCTCTGTGTTAAGAGACTAGTCCAGCTTGTCATTGATTTGGGTCCCCAAGTACTTGTAGCAGTGCACAACTCCACATTCGGTTCCTGAATCGTGACCGAACATAGATGTTAATTCAGCAAAAGTCCACTGTTTTTCTCAAATTAAGCTACAGACAGTTGTTTTCTGCAATAAGAAACAAAGCTCACCACCTGACTCCTCTACTCTGTCTCATCCCCACCTATCAATACACCCAATTAGTGCATATTCATCAGAGAATATCTCTTAAGTGATAGAAGTGACCTGGTGTTCTACTTAATATCCATCACAGAGCATACAACCAGACTCGCACCCACACCTGGCTGATTTTCAAGTTGCTAGTCATTTTAACATGTGTACACTTGGGATATAGGAAGACAGTCCCTCGCATGCATAGTGAGAACGTGCAGACTCCATACAGACACTGCCTGAGGCGACGGTCACATTCGATCTGCTGTGGCTATGAGTTAGTAACCACTGCACTTATGTTCACCCCTACAGTAAGAAAATGAGGAATATTAGTTTAATCATCCCACCGTAATTTAGAAAAGGTTTTGTAAATCTTTTTCCCAAACCATAATCAATTAAAGAAAATTGTATTCAATCTAGTGTTTGTCAAACTATGCTTCAGGTGTCACCTTTCTACTTTATAATTTAAAGTAAAAAAAATAGAAAGTTGCTGTAAACCAAGTGTGGTTGAGAGCCATGCAATTTAATTTCTACTCACTGTCTTTCCTTTCCATGTTTAATTCCAGATTACTTACTAAATAATTTTTGTCACCTTTATCATTTCTGCTAATCATTTTCAATGTAATAAATAGGTCTACTAAGGAATTTTAGCAGAATTACATATTGTATATTTCAATTATAGTTATTATACAAGTTTCTGCAAGTTTATAGTTTGTGTGGTTTTGTTATAAAAAAAGTTATTTGTTGTTTTTAAGTAGGTTTTGAATGTTATGTTTACTATAGTTATGATTTAGATGTACATGTTCAGCTTTATAATACCATATTGTTTATTATTTGAAAATAAAACTAATAAAACATACGATTAGCATTTTTTGTTAAAGAAAAATAAACTTTAACCAAACAAAACTTTTATTTGAGCAAAAAAAAATAAAAGTTATTGAAAAGTGTAAAGAACGTGATCAGTAAACTCGGTAAATAACATAAACACCAAGAGGATGTTAGAGCTTTTTATAATAATGCAGTAACAGGAAGTGACTGTTGCAGTGCGTCTATCGGCCATTCTTTTATGTTTTGCATATAATAGTAAGAGCATTTGGCTTACCTTCGGTTATTCTTAATTATTTTGACTGCAGTGCAAAGCAATGTATAAAATAATTGATTGGTGGGCAGGATCTATGTTTACTGAGAAGTAAAACTGCAGTGTCATTGATCCATTCATATTTTATAAGAGATATATTTTTGGAGAATTGTATCATACTGTAAGATCAATCATGTATCACATTTTTACCAGTATTGAGTAAGCCTACTTTTATGACTGAACTAGTCATTTAGCCCGTTACAATAACGGGCGCTAGAACAGTAGTGCATAAATATTAGTAGGAACAGTCTATATTAAATGGCAAGGGACTTTGACCTCATTCTTTTTGTTGGTCGTATTTTTCTTTCTTTCGGCCTTTCTTTTGTTGATGTTTACTTGCTGAGCTGACCGTTCTTCGTGGGCTGCCGCCGTGTATTGTGTGTCTTTAATTTTCTGTGACAGTAATACTGTCTTGTACGGCTCTATTCAATAAGGGCGCGCACAAAAAGGCGAGCTTCAAAAGGGCGACCTCAATTGAGCGCGGTGAATAAAGGCGTTCGTAGATAATTTAGTTCAAATGGCTCTGGAATATGTGAAGAGCAACAAAGGTGCAGATCTTTATTTACGCACGCCTTTATTCGCTGCGCCCAATTGAGGTCGCCCTTTTGAGGCTCGCCTTTTTGTGCGCGCCCTTATTGAAGGATGCCTGTGCGCGCCGTTATTGAAGGATACCGTCTTGTACATCCACTGGCTTGTACGTCCATAATATACCTTTTAATTTTCTCTGGTGGTAATACAGGCGTGCGCGTCGGTAATATGCCTTTAATCTCCTCTGACAGTAATACTGGCTTGTATGTGCCTGTAATATGCGTCACTGTATTGTGTACCTTTAATTTCCTCTCGCAGTATTACTGGTTTGTATTTCCGTAAAACGCCTCTAACTTTCTCTGACAGTAATACAGTATCGCGCATCGCACCGGGCCCCGCGCATGCGCACGTCATCAGGAGACACCCACACACGGACACCTGGATGCACATAGGGATTTTATATATATAGATGACGATTCAAACTTAAAAAACCCATACTTATTTCTGTTAAAAATTGGGTCCTGGACAAAGGTAACCTCATTTCTGAAATCACTGTAATGAAGTTCAGATTCATGGTGATCATCACTTCTCCTATCCTGAGACCAGACCATCATGATCACATTAGTGTCGCTGCGGACTGAGATCCAGTCTGCCCATAGCAAGTCCTGCTGCTCACAGAACACTTTGGGGCTACTCCTACGTTGCCATGCAGAAAGCCCCACTGTGTTGGACATGCTTTAGATAAAGTGACTGAGCTAAAGATCTATAACATTTTTTTGCAAGCTGATGTTGTTACTGCAGTAAAACAAGTTAATGCATCAGACACTTTAAATGTTTTTTTAGGGTTCAATTTAGATGTAAAATCTTGGGTATAATGTAATACTTAAAGACATTTTGTTGTGATTTGGGAAGTATATTGACTGATCCATAAAGCTCTAAATCCCCACCTCAAGAAATCAATAGGCCTGTTCCTAAAGAATCCATTTCTTTGATATTTTTAACCTGCATATTTCACTTGCTTTAAGGTTCCATTGCAATTCATACATTTAGAGATCGGTAAGATATGCATTATTACAGTATGTCTTCTTCAGCTAATATATTGTTATTCATAAATGCCTATGTCTGATGGTTCCAATTAAGGGTTACCTGGCAGCATTTAGATCAAAACCGAATCAGCCCTGGCCTGAAAGCTAATCTTCTTCAGGGCGTAATGCCTACATACCCACAGTCACTTATACAGGACTAGTTTAGAGTTGCCATTGATACTAACCTTTAGGATTTGAGAGGAATCTGGAGTACCCAATGAAGACACATCCGGAGGTGGGTAGAGTAACCAAAAATTGTACTCAAGTAAGAGTAGTGTGACTTCAAAATAATATTACTCAAGTAGAAGTAAAAAGTAGTCATCCAAAAAATTACTCAAGTAAGAGTAAAAAAGTATTTGGTGATTCAACTACTCAAGTACCGAGTAACTGTTTGTTTGATCATAATAAATTATTTATTTTTTAGAAATGTAATAAGACAGACAAAAAATATAAAATAATGTACAAATTCTGCTATTTCCAAATAATTAAATAAAAAATGAGTAAAAATAAATAACATCTTTACAAAATAAAGATGCACAAATAACACAAAGTTCCAAATCTCAGTTTTTCACAACAAAGCTGTTGAAGCCAATACCTACAGTAGGTAACATGTACAGTGCATCCAGAAAGTATTCACAGCTCATCTCTTTTTCCACATTTTGTTATGTTACAGCCTTATTCCAAAATGGATTAAATTCATTTTTTTCCTCTGTATTCTACACACAACACCCCATAATGACAACGTGAAAAAAGTTTACTTGAGGTTTTTGCAAATTTATTAAAAATAAAAAAAATGAGAAAGCACATGTACATAAGTATTCACCCTTTGCCATGAAGCTCAAAATTGAGCTCAGGTGCGTCCTGTTTCCCGCTGATCATCCTTGAGATGTTTCTGCAACTTAATTGGAGTCCACCTGTGGTAAATTCAGTTGATTGGACATGATTTGGAAAGGCACACACCTGTCTATATAAGGTCACACAGTTGACAGTTCATGTCAGAGCACAAACAAAGCATGAAGTCAAAGGAATTGTCTGTAGACCTCAGAGACAGGATTGTCTCGAGGCACAAATCTGGGGAAGGTTACAGAAAAATTTCTGCTGCTTTGAAGGTCCCAATGAGCACAGTGGCCTCCATCATCCGTAAGTGGAAGAAGTTCGAAACCACCAGGACTCTTCCTAGAGCTGGCCGGCCATCTAAACTGAGCGATCGCAGGAGAAGGGCCTTAGTCAGGGAGGTGACCAAGAACCCAATGGTCACTCTGTCAGAGCTCCAGATGTCCTCTGTGAAGAGAGGAGAACCTTGCAGAAGGACAACCATCTCTGCAGCAATCCACCAATCAGGCCTGTATGGTAGCGTGGCCAGACGGAAGCCACTCCTTAGTAAAAGGCACATGGCAGCTCGCCTGAAGTTTGCCAAAAGGCACCTGAAGGACTCTCAGACTATGAGAAAGAAAATTTTCTGGTCTGATGAGACAAAGATTGAACTCTTTGGTGTGAATGCCAGGCGTCACGTTTGAAGGAAACCAGGCACCGTTCATCACCAGGCCAATACCATCCCTAGAGTGAAGCATGGTGGTGGCAGCATCATGCTGTGGGGATGTTTTTCAGCGGCAGGGACTGGGAGACTAGTCAGGATAAAGGGAAAGATGACTGCAGCAATGTACAGAGACATCCTGGATGAAAACCTGCTCCAGAGCGCTCTTGACCTCAGACTGGGGCGACGTTTCATCTTTTAGCAGGACAACGACCCTAAGCACACAGCCAAGATATCAAAGGAGTGGCTTCAGGACAACTCTGTGAATGTCCTTGAGTGGCCCAGCCAGAGCCCAGACTTGAATCCGATTGAACATCTCTGGAGAGATCTTAAAATGGCTGTGCACCAACGCTTCCCATCCAACCTGATGGAGCTTGAGAGGTACTGCAAAGAGGAATGGGTGGCGAAACTGGCCAAGGATAGGTGTGCCAAGCTTGCGGCATCATATTGAACAAGACTTGAGGCTGTAATTGCTGCCAAAGGTGCATCGACAAAGTATTGAGCAAAGGCTGTGAATACTTATGGACATGGGATTTCTCAGTTTTTTTTATTTTTGATAAATTTGCAAAAACCTCAAGTAGACTTTTTTCACATTGTCATTATGGGGTGTTGTGTGTAGAATTCTGAGGGAAAAAATGAATTTAATCCATTTTGGAATAAGGCTGTAACATAACAAAATGTGGAAAAAGTGATGCGCTGTGAATACTTTCTGGATGCACTGTATGTTTTAACAGTGCAAACTCCGTACAGTGACAAGATCTACTGTACACTGGCAGTATAATACTTCATATTCACTTGCCCTCCAAATAGCACAGCTGATAGAAAATAACATTAGAATAAGGCAGCTTGTGTACATACAAGAAGTCTCACTTTGCCATGACTGTCTGTGTCTGCCTGTTTGGTTAAAACCTGCTTGTTCTTCACTCAGTGAAGTGATGGTTAAGCTTCAGCAGGAGTTGGCTGTTATTTTTCATGTATTCTTTCTTTCCCTGTCCGCTGTCTGTGAGAAGTTTGTGCCGCTATGCCGCCACAGTTTGTGTGTGGTCATGTGACTGCATGGCTACGTCTGATTTGTGAAACTGAGCCATGTGATTATTGTTGCCAAGTCTGATTGGTGAAACAGTCATGGAATAGACCCACTGGCGACTTCTTTCTGGCGAAATATAGCATATATAATGGAAAAAAAGTAATGATTCGAGTGTTGCCCATTATAGCGGATTAAGAGTAGCGTTTCTTCTTCACAAATGTACTCAAGTAAAAGTAAAAAGTATGGTGCAGTAAAACTACTCTTTAGAAGTACTGTTTTTTTTAAAAAGTTGCTCAAGTAAATGTAGAGGAGTAAATGTAACTCGTTACTACCCACCTCTGGACACATCCATCCATCCATCCATTTTCCAACCCGCTGAATCCAAACACAGGGTCATGGGGGTCTGCTGGAGCCAATCCCAGCCAACACAGGGCACAAGGCAGGAACCAATCCCGGGCAGGGTGCCAACCCACCGCAGGACACACACAAACACACCCACACACCAAGCACACACTAGGGCCAATTTAGAATCGCCAATCCACCTAACCTGCATGTCTTTGGACTGTGGGAGGAAACCCACGCAGACACGGGGAGAACATGCAAACTCCACGCAGGGAGGACCCGGGAAGCGAACCCAGGTCCCCAGGTCTCCCAACTGCGAGGCAGCAGCGCTACCCACTGCGCCACCGTGCCGCCCACCTCTGGACACATCAAATGCAAATTCCATACAGATGAGAAGAATATTCTCTGGAAATAGCATACATAAAAAAAAAAATTAAATGGAGATACAGAATATTGTGCTTGGAAAACACTAATAGAGCCTTACCTGTCTAATTTAAATTGCTATCATGTCGTTATTGTAGCATTATCCATAAATGTTATGTTAAAATGTGACAGCTTAATGCGCAAAATAGAACTTGAGAATACTCTTTTATTGTTTGTTTTTGTTTTTTTTTTTCCCCCCAAGTACCTTGGGAGAATATGTTGTTGCATCTTATGTTATCAACCATTTACATTGCTATTGCCCATTGACTGGCCTTGTGACGACAGCCACAGCACTTGCATAAAGCTTGCATCACATTACATGACTTCTAGTTGAAAGGGATGTCAATTTTGACGACTGCAATTGCTGTTCTTTTTTGCTTTAGGATGTCTGATTACAACACTATGAATCACAGGGGATGACAAATTACATGATTCCGTGACGACTTTCCAGCACAGTTTCACATTTAAAAAGTCTCTCTAGCTTCCACTTTTTCTGACAGCAAATAATGTACTGCCTGACAGCTGGTGCTGTATGAAAGCTTTATGGTCTCTGCCTTTTTCGTAATTTATTTTTATAATTACTAGGGGGGCTTGGCCCCCTGCCCGCCAACTCTCCTGGCCTGTGCTATGCGCCAGCTACTTCGCGTCTCTGCCGTTAGCATATGTGGATTTCACTTTCACCAAACAAAAAATCTTTTAATTCTCGCGGATACACCTCTTCATTGGGAAGAAACACTACTTTTCCCTGATGGCAACATGAATTAGACGATCTACAAGTCTCCGACTTAAAAGTTTAAATCCAAACAATATATTTGATCCCTTTTTGCTTGTCTGTTATTTCATGGAGTAATAATTCCCATTTGTTTGTGCTAATGCAATCTTAACTAACATTTTTTTGAGACTTTCAAATCTTCGTACTTTCGCTATCTCTAACCTGCTCTGCATGTGTATCGCACTAATGTTTTTGAATTCTTTGCGATGTTCTACTTTGTCATGTACTCTTTATCTTTTATTTTTGGCCCCGGGCATGGTTAAATCTCTTGGCACAAAATCTCGTCTCGCGGAACTTGAAAGTATCTCTCTGGAAAAAGTCACGTCTCGTCTCAGGATTTTTTTTATTATAATAGAGAGATTTTTCCTATTCTTTCAAAGTACGTAAAACATGAGCCACCAAACAGACAAACATCTGTTCTCTTTTCAAGGTCCATGACACCTGTGTTCTTTTTGACTCTTATCTGCATTATAGGCATTGTAGTTGCAGGTGAGTTGCTCATTGGTTCTCAACTCTTGTATACACAACGGCAGCCCCAGTGATTTAACACAAAATCAAACCTGTTTAAGTTGCAGTGAGTTGTGGACTTGGACTCAGTCATTGGGGATGTCAGACTATGCAGCTATGTGACTTAATCTGAATCCCCAAGATTATCTAAATGAAGTTTGCAAGTAGAAATCATTGGAAAAATTGGGTAATACAGAGAGAGGGACAATGTATAGTAAAGTAACCTGGCAAAAATAGTTTAGTGTGACTCCTATTATTTTCTGTTCAGAATTTTAGACTGGGGCCTTGTCCACCCCCAAAGCAGCAATGAGAACAAAGCGGAATAGGCATACACCTTCCTTTAACCATGGCTACATCACTTGAGCTGTTTATGATGCATGTCTTAATGTCACAAGCTGAAAACTTCATACCCGTGCAGCATATTAATTAGGCCTGTAAACCTCCGCCAGTTTTCATTCAGTAGCAATTCTACATGGTGAATTAAAAGCAACACTGGTGCTTTAATATGAGGTAAATTGTCATCACTGGGTGTAGGACACATTCACAGAAATGTATATCCAGATACTGAAACTTGTCAAAGAATTACATAAATATGTATCAAGGGTGTTCTTGCTATTAGTTAGAATTAGATCAACTGAACATTTCAGTGCTTGTACTAATATAGTTGTAGGTGATGTGTAGAGTACAATAAAATTCCTTTTTATATTCACACAGCATGCAGCATGCTACACCTTAGTAAACAATAGCTTACTAAAATACATTATTATGAGGGTGCAAACCTATAAATACCTGGGAGTGCAGCTGGATGATAAATTGAACTAGACTGCCAATACTGATTCTATGTGCAAGAAAGGACAGAACCGACTATACTTCCTTAGAAGGCTGCCGTCCTTCAACATCTGCAATAAGATGCTGCAGATGTTCTATCAGACGGTTGTGTAGAGCGCCCTCTTCTACGCGATGGTGTGCTGGGGAGGCAGCATAAAGAAGAGGGACGCCTCACGCCTGGACAAACTGGTGAGGAAGGCAGGCTCTATTGTAGGCACAGAGCTGGACAGTTTGACATCCGTGGCAGAGCGATGGGCGCTGAGCAGGCTCCTGTCAATCATGGAGAATCCACTGAACAGTATCATCTGCAGACAGAGGAGCAGCTTCAGCGATAGACTGCTGTCACTGTCCTGCTCCACTGACAGACTGAGGAGATCGTTCCTCCCCCAAACTATGTGACTCTTCAGTTTAAAGGGGGGGGGGGGGGGGGGATTTAAACGTTAAAATTATACAAAGTTATTGTCTGTCTGTATATCTGCATTATTATCACTGTTTAATTTAATATTGTTCTTTACCAGTATGCTGCTGCTAGAATATGTGAATCTCCCCTTGGGATTAATAAAGTATCTATCTATCTATCTATCTATCTATCTATCTATCTGTCTGTCTGTCTGTCTGTCTGTCTGTCTGTCTGTCTGTCTGTCTGTCTGTCACTGAAAATTGGATATAAACCTGTGCTTTTCAGCCCGTCTGAGTTAATTAAATGGTGTGACATCCCATTGCTGGTCATATATTGTTCCAGGTTTGTTGTCTTCCTCATCCTTGCTGGTTTGTATTTTTTTTTTTTTTGTCGCCATGTTTACCTTAACAGGTATTTTATAGTGTAAATCTATTACATTGTTGAAAATAAATAACAGACATCACAGCCTTTGACATTGGAGGTACTATATAATGTCATGTTAATTGAATATATTATATAATATACTATAAGAAATGTTTGGCAAAGGTCCAGTACGTTTTTGTTAGAGTATCCACGACAATGGCACATCCTAAATTTTAAGGCTTTAGGCCTTGGTAGTTGTTAGTGGAAATGTAGCTGCTCTACCTTTTGTTTTACTGTTTTTTGACCTTGATGTGTCTGTCCCTTACAGAGTTAGCTGAGCAGTAGATTAAATTAGCGTGACTGCATTTACATGCTGCTCACAGTGTTTAATACTAGGCTGTTATTCCTCAAAGACATTCAGGACCTTTAATGATTGCCTTTATTATGTTTTTATTTAAGCAGAAAAGCATTGTGTCATGATTTATACCTCTAGTATGCTCATAAGTCCTTTGCTGTCTGTACAGAGCTACCTGACGAGAATGGCAAAACACAAACAAGCGAGTATCTGGCTAAGAAGATGAAAAAGAAAAAGAAGAAAAGGCACAGAGAGGATCAGAGAGGCATGCGGCTCAAGATGTACAATAAAGAGGTGCAAACCATGTGTGCTGGTTTGACATCCTTAACCTCTGACCAGCTGCCTGAGGGTCTAGCAGATGACCTTGCTCTAAAATATCTGAAGGATGAGGAGCTTTGTCAGACGAGGCTGGGCACAGATGAGTATAGAACGCCCAACGGGGTGCAAATGCCATACCTCTCACATCATGATCACTGCATTCGCAGCAATTGCTTACGGACAGGCACCAGATATGGACATTTCATTCACGAGGAACAGCAGCCCAATGGTGGAGCTTGTGTGCTTCACGCCTATATGGATGAGCTTTCATTTTTATCGCCTCAAGAAATGGAGAGGTTTGCAGATGAGTTCTTGAGGCTGACATTTTGTGAAAATGAGAAGAAGTCTGCTCGTTATGCTCTGGCAGTTGTTCATGGTGCAGCAGCCTACCTGCCCGATTTTCTTGATTATTTCGCTTTCAACTTCCCAAGCACACCAGTCAAAATGGAACTTCTTGGCAAGAAAGACATAGAGACTACAACCATTGCAAACTTTCACTCTCAGGTATGGCCACTTTTGACGTAAGCTGTTCTTTAAGAATGGTCTCAAAAAGCAGAACTCTGTTTAATCTGTATTGCTGTAATCTTTTTTGCTAAAAAGGTGGGTGAAAAAAATATATATATTGCAGTAAATATTGGTCATACATGTGTATATGTGCACACTTTTGGTGACATTTGAAGTGGTGACATTTTCCTGCTATCTGACTTTTCATAAGAGGTCAGAGAACTCTATTCAAGTATCAGAGTTCAAATGAAATAGATTTATTATAATTGATGCATTCTTCAGGTATAGTCTCTGTAAGAAACAAGCACGTCAAATCTGATCTCCTTATATTTGTTCTTTGCAGTTACTGCTTTGACCTGCACACACTATCGGATATTGAGTAGCTTGTACAAATATTGCTGTTGCAGGGTACATATACAGCAAAGAATATTTTAATTGTGGAAAGTCTACAAATTAATTAAATTGTCAGCCAAATGTCTTATGATCAAGAAGAAATAGCTGAAGGCTGCAACTGTAGTCTGGTTTTAATGAACAGTATATTCTTCCCAATAAAGTTAGGAAAGCACATGGAGAAGTCACATTAGTTTTATAACACTCTCCTTAATGTTGATGCTCAAAGTGTACCAATTAGCCCTTTACACAGTTAATGCATTTTCTTTTCCCGGAAGAAGTCATCAATCAGTAAACTCTGTTCCAGTTAACCTAAACAATGGGAGAATCACAAAAGAAGAGCTTCTATAGCATTCGTCTGTGTTCATATTCTAAACATAAACATTGTTGCCCGAGTTTTAACCGTTTTCCCACTGATGAAATGTAGTAAAGATAATAGATCCAAAAGGTCAACTGAGATAAAAGACCACATTTATTATACACTGTTGTAGCACTTAGTTTGTAGACAGCATTTTAAATCTGAGGAGTACGTAAAGTGTGTGTGCTTCCTTAAGACTGATGCTGTGTCTTTTTAACTGGAACAACTTTGGTGTTGTACTGTAATGGGAGATGACTTTTGAAAGGGCAAATGCTTGTCTCAGAGTTAATGTGTTGAGCGTCCTTCTCAATGGAACACAACTATGTAACAGCACCAGTTCCTAGTCTGTTTATACAATTGAATGTAACTGCAGTGTTATTAATTTTTTTTTATGGCTAACAGTATGAACCATAAGTTTAAATGTTGTATGTTTGCATATTTCATGTCAGGAACTTAATAATTCACATAGAACAAACATGGAAAAACTTCTGAAAACAATGCGAAAGTCAATGGTTGCTGGGAAAACCCAAATCAAATATTGTTATTTTATAAGATTACATCTAGGTTACCTTGTTTATTCTATATTGCAATATGTTGACCTCTGTCAAAAAGGAGCGTACTAACATTAAATATTAAAAAAACAAAAAAAAAACGGTTACCTGAAACTGATAGCATACTGACATAAGAAAGTCCACAGATTTACCTTAGTAAATATAAATGAATTCCTCCAGTAAAATGTTATGATCTTTCTACAGTTTGGATGCTCTGTTATGTAGTGCTTTTCAATGATACTTAGTACAGTCATATGAACAAGTTTGGGAACCCCTGTTAATTCTATGGATTTTTGTTTATCATTGGCTGAGCTCTCAAAGTAGCGACTTCCTTTTAATATGTCACATGCCTTTATGGAAACAGTAGTATTTCAGCAGTGACATTAAGTTTATTGGATTAACAGAAAATATGCAATATGCATCATAACAAAATTAGACAGGTGCATAAATTTGGGTTCCCCAACAGAGATATGATATCAATACTTAGTTGAGCCTCCTTTTGCAAATCTAACAGCCTCTAGACCAGGGGTGGGCAATGTTGGTCCTGGAGAGCCGCAGTATGTGCAGGTTTTTATTCCAACCCAGTTCCTTAACGAGAACTCAATTATTGCTGATGAAGCACATATTGCTTAAGTGACATTTTGATGCTTCATTTTAGTGGTCTCGCTTGTTAAGGTTCTCCAACCTTAATTGCTTATTTCAACCTTAAACTGCTGCATTCAATGTTTTAATTGCTCCTTATTAGCAATAAGATGTAAAAGACAAAGCAGCCAGCAGTTCTCCAGCTAGCTTTTTTCCAATTACATCTGTGTGTGTTCATCATGCACTGTTTGATTTAATAAAACACTTAATAGAAAAATGTGACAGACTGAAAATGATCTGTTTTAGGCTTCAAATCATTTGGATGATATTCTTGGAAAGGAAAAAAATCTACGATATAAGAGCCTTACATTGCATAGATTAACAAGCCATAAAATTAAATAAGGTCTGAGATTGGCAATGATTGGTTTCTAATTAAGCAATTGGGTTGGAATGAAAACCTGTAGCCACTGCGGCTCACCAGGACCGACATTGCCTACCCCTGCTCTAGACGCTGTCCTCCTACAGCCTTTGATGAGTGTCTGGATTCTGGATGGAAGTATTGTTGACCATTCTTCCATACAAAATCTTTCCAGTTCAGTTCAATTTGATGGCCGCCGAATATGGACAGCCTGCTTCAACTCATCCCATAGATTTTCGATGATATTCAAGTCAGGGGGCTGTGACGGCCATTCCAGAACATTGTACTTCTCCCTCTGCATGAATGCCTTTGTAGATTTCAAACTGTGTTTTGGGTCACTTGTCTTGTTGGAATATCCAACCCCTGCGTAACTTCAACTTTGTGACTGATTTTTGAACATTATCCTGAAGAATTTGTTGATATTGGGTTGAATTCATCTGACCCTCGACTTTAACAAGGGCCCCAGTCCCTGAACTAGCCACACAGCCCCACAGCATGATGGAACCCCCACCAAATTTGACAGGAGGTAGCAGGTGTTTTTCTTGGAATGCGGTGTTCTTCTTCTGCCATGTAAAGCGCTTTTTGTTATGACCAAATAACTCAATTTTTGTGTCATCAGTCCAAAGCACTTTGTTCCAGAATGAATCTGGTTTGTCTAAATGAGCATTTGCATACAACAAGCGACTCTGTTTGTGGCGTGAGTGCAGAAAGGGCTTCTTTCTCATCACCCTGCCATACAGATGTTCTTTGTGCAAATTGCGCTGAATTGTAGAACGATGTACAGATACACCATCTGCAGCAAGATGTTCTTGCAGGTCTTTGGAGGTGATCTGTGGGTTGTCTGTAACCATTCTCACAATCCTGCCCATGTGCCCCTCCTGTATTTTTCTTGGCCTGCCAGACCTGCTGGGTTTAACAGCAACTGTGCCTGTGGCCTTCCATTTCCTGATTCCATTCCTTACAGTTGAAACTGACAGTTTAAACCTCTGACATGGCTTTTTGTAGCCTTCCCTTAAACCATGAGACTGAACAATCTTTGTTTTTAGATCTTTTGAGAGTTGCTTTGAGGATCCCATGCTGTCACTCTTCAGAGGAGAGTCAAAGGGAAGGAAGCACAACTTGTTATTGACCACCTTAAATAACTTTATATATAATGATTGGACACACCTGTCTATGATGTTTAAGGCTTAACGAGTTAATCCAACCAATTTGGTGTTGCAAGTAATCAGCATTGAGCAGTGACAGGCATTCAAATCAGCAAAATGATAAGGGGAGCCACATTTGTGCACAGCCAGTTTTTCACATTTGATTTAAATTTATACAACTAAATACTTACTGCTTCACTAAAAATCTTTGTTCAGAAAACACCCCAGTACTCAGATGTTCCTAGGACATGAAAGACATACCACTGTTATCTTTTTTGTTGAAGGTAAATTATTATGCATGCTGAGAGGAGTTCTCAAACTTTTTCATAAGACTGCAAATTGCAAAAATTGATTATTGTAAATGTAAGTTCTAAAGCAGAATACATGCCATCTATTGCTGGCAAAGTAACAGAAAGTATATTTGCCCGTTAATGGTTCACTTACGAATTTAGTGAAAAGGGCTCATTCTGATTACAACTTTCACATTTATGGTACATCTTATCTTTCATACATGACACCAAAACAAAGAAATATTAATGTAACTGTCAACAACAGTTTAAACAAGACAGACAGTTGGTATGCATAGTCACTTTAAAAAGTATCCAGATGAGATATTTGGACATCTTGGTTTTCAGGTAATGGTTTCCTCTCGTTTGTCAAATGTTTTGTGTTCTTATGTCCTGAAATCCAAAGAAGAGTAAAATAGGGAGGAAGTTTAAGGTTAATACACTTTAATTTCTGCCATTTTAAAAAATTTGAAATGAAATTTGATTTCATAAGCTTTAAATAAAAGTGAAACCGCACTCTCATTTGTTCATATTCTTGCTGCCATGGCTAAATCTCTTGGACCCATTTGAACCATGAGCAGTGTATTATATTTTAGAAACCATATTGCAATACAAGTGTTGTTTTTATCCTTAAACTAAATTTAGTGCAATAAAACAAAGCTGTCTAGCTTCTCGAAAGTTTATGACAAAATACATGATCAGGTGTAAATGGAGTGATCTAGAGGAAGACTCTACAGAGCTAAATTGTGAGGACTGGTATCCTCTACAAATCTCTTTAAAAAGGGGCAGTTGACAACTTTCTCAAGTCATATGCATATCAGCAGTAACGTAAAAGGGAATGATTAGCAAGGATCTTTTGTTTTAAAAGCAAATGATGCATCTTAAGGACCCATCTTTGGCATAGCAATGATTAACATATTGTGAGATCAGCGTAATGCAGTTTTATAAGGGTATATGTAAGAGTGAAGGAAAATTGATAGATCTGAGTCTTAAGCTGATCTTTGTCTTTTCTTCTCAGGTTAATCGGACATACTGTTCTGGCACATACAGGGCGGGGCCCATGCGCCAGATCAGTTTAGTTGGGGCAGTGGATGAGGAGGTTGGTGACTATTTTCCTGAGTTTCTGGATATGCTAGAGGAATCTCCATTTCTGAAGGTAAAACACTATCTGTAGTTTATTTTTTAACTTTACAGTGTTTTTCGCAGAGACATACAATTAACCCGTAGACTGAACATTCAAATCACAGGCAATAAAGCAAATTGTTGGATTTTAGCCCCAACTCTAGATGGTTTTGTGTTTTATGTTTCAGATGACTCTGCCATGGGGTGGTTTGTCAAGCCTGAAACTAAAATGTCGGTCTCAAAGTGATGATGGTCCAATTATGTGGGTGAGACCCGGGGAACAAATGATTCCCACCGCAGACATGCCCAAATCTCCATTTAAAAGACGAAGGTAAAATCTGAGGTTCAAATACATTCTTAATAAGGGAATTATAGTTGAATTTTTTGAGTATGTCATTAAAAGGATTTTTATTTTTTTTGGCTAAACAGGTCAATGAACGAAATTAAGAATCTACATTACTTGCCCCGTACCAGTGAGCCCCGTGAAGTCTTGTTTGAGGATCGTACTCGAGCTCATGCAGACCATGTGGGTCAGGGTTTTGACTGGCAAAGTACAGCAGCAGTGGGTGTCCTAAAGGCCGTTCAGTTTGGAGAATGGTAAGTCTTGACTGTTTGAGGACTGGGAAGCACAGCTATTTCCTTATAGCGCAGTGAGAATTTTTAAATATCATTTTTGATATTTTTTGTTCCAGGAGTGGTCGACCTCGAATAACCAAAGACGTGGTTTGTTTTCATGCAGAAGATTTCACTGATGTGGTGCAGAGGCTACAGCTTGATTTGTATGAGCCACCTGTTTCTCAGGTAATTTGCAAGCTTTAAATCAGTCTGTCTGAATACAATTTAAAGTCCACATTAGTTTAGTGCGAGTTTGTAATCTTGTGGTTCCTAATTTCTGTCCTAGGAACCCTACTGTTGTTTTTGATTTTCTTTCTAATCAATTGAGTGCTATAGAAGCCAGTTCATGTTTGTTTCTACTCTCTTTCTCTTGCATTACAATATTGTTGTATTTTTTGAGCATTTTTTCCAAAACTGCTTATTCTAATTAAGGGTCACAGATGGCTGAAGTCTGTCCCAGTGGAACTGGGTGTAGCCTTGGAGTCATCCTGGTCAATACTCAGGCCCAGGCACACTCTCTCACACACCCAGATTTTCACGTATACAGCCAGTGTTTCCAGTCAACTTAAACAACTCATTTTTGAATTGTGAAAGTGCTTGAAGAAAAGTTGAATTTTCAGGGAAAGAACCTGCAACCTCCACCCTGGATTCATGCTGTGGGGAAACGGTAATAACCACTGCACCAGCTTTGTATGCTGTATTTCAGTGATTATTGGCCATATAAATATTAAAATGGCATTCTTATTTTGGCACATTAACCAATAAAAGTGAATGGGAAGTTAATACAATAAACTGGGAAATTAGTCAGTCAGTCAGTCATTTTCCAACCCGCTATATCCTAGCACAGGGTCACGGGAGTCTGCTGGATCCAGTCCCAGCCAACACAGGGTGCAAGGCAGGAACAAATCCCGGGCAGGGTGCCAGCATTCACACACCCACACTCCAAGCACAAGCTAAGAACAATTTAGGATCGCCAATGCACCTAATCTGCATGTCTTTGGACTGTGGGAGGAAACTGGAGCACCCGGAGGAAACCCACGCAGACACGGGGGGAGAACATGCAAACTCAACGCAGGGAGGACCAAGGAAGCGAACCAAGGTCTCCTTACTGCGAGGCAAATGGGAAATTATTGTGATGCAATATGTTCATCAACACGGAATTTCAAAAGCAATACAATAGACTGGTGGACAGGTACAATAAGAATCCCCAAGTTTCATATTTGACTTGTTGCTTTGAAAATCTTCTTCTTCTTCTTTCGGCTGCTCCCATCAGGGGTTGCCACAGCGGATCATCTCCTTCCATATCTTTCCGTCTTCTGCATCTTGTTCTGTCACACCCATCACCTTCATGTCCTCTCTCACCACATCCATAAAACTTCTCTTAGGCCTTCCTCTTTTCCTCTTGCCTGGCAGCTCTGTCCTTAGCATCCTTGTCCCAATATACTCAGCATCTCTCCTCTGCACATGTCCAAACCAACGCAATCTCGCCTCTCTGACTTTGTCTCCTAACCATCCAACTTGAGCTGGCCCTCTAATGTCCTCATTTCTGATCCTGTCCATCCTTATCACACCCAGTGCAAATCTTAGCATCATTAACTCTGCCACCTCCCGCTCTGTCTCCTGCTTTCTGGTCAGTGCCACCGTCTCCAACCCATATAACATAGCTGGTCTCACTACCCTCCTGTAGACCTTCCCTTTCACTCTTACTGATATCCATATGTCACAAATCACTCCTGACACTCTTCTCCACCCATTCCACCCTGCCTGCATTCTCTTTTTCACCTCTCTTCCACAATCCCAATTACTCTGTATTGTTGATCCCAAGTATTTAAACTCATCCACCTTCGCCAACTCTACTCCCTGCATCGTCATCATTCCACTGACTCTCCCTGTCATTCACACACATGTATTCTGTCTTGTTCCTACTGACTTTCATTCCTGTCCTCTCTAGAGCATATCTCCACCTCTCCAGGGTCTCCTCAAACTGCTCCCTACTATCGCTATAATAAGCTCTAATAAGCTGTTTACTAAAACCTCTTAACTGGGAATTTATAAGACTGTTAAAGAGCAGGACTTGATCATCATGAACAGCAAGGAATGGTTTCTAATTTTGAAATTAATTGAAAAGAAAATGACCCCACAATGTGCAACCAGTCTAGTACCAGTGTTAAGAACCATGCTGGTTGAGTTGTTTATAGTATCAATTCACTTTATACAAGTCGTAACTATTGTTCAGTATATTCTGTATCTTTGTTAGAACGTTTGGAATTTGACAAACAAGAAGAGACCATTCAGTCCATTAAGCCCATTTGTTTAGCTAACAGCTAAGCTGTCCCAACATCACATCCAGATTCTTCTTAAAGGTTGTCAAGGTTTCTGCTTCAACTTTGTCTTGGTAGTTTGTTCAAGAGTCCCACATCTCTTTGTGTTAAAGAACGTGTTTCCTGGCTTCAGTTTTAATTTAACTTCCTCTTAATTTCCACTGATGTCCTCAAGTATGTGATTCATCTTTAAGATGAAAGAATGTTGCTTGGGATCTACTTTGTCAATGCCTTTGAGGAGTTTAAATACCTGGATTAGCTCCCCACAGTTTCTTCTGCTCAAAACTAAGCAGGTTCAGTTCTCTGAGTCTGTCTGTCATTAAGTCCTGAGATGCACTTGGTTTCTCTCCTCTGCACAGCTTCAAGTGCCGCTGTGTCTGTCTTGTAGTGTGGTGACCAGAATTGCATACAGTACTCCAGGTGTGGTTTTACAAGTGCATTACATAGTTTGAACGTATTGTCTCTTGACTTAAATTCAATAGTTTTTACGACATAAATAAAGATTTTATTTGCCTTTTTAAATTGCGTCTGTGCATTGCTTAGTTGATAATAAAAGTTGTGTCAAAATGTGAGTGATGTTCAAGAAGTTTCTGCACTTTTTTTTTTTTAGTCTATTAAGAATATCATATCAAATGCATCTGTCTCATTTAAAATGATCCAGAATGTTTCCTGGGTAAGATCCAACCACGAACGTTGCAATCAAGTTCCAGCCTCACTGGGCCACATGTTTTGGGCCTGCACCAAATTAACATCATTTTGGACAAAAAATTTTAAATCCCTTTCAAACAGCCTTAGGGTCACAATCCCTCCTAGCGCACTAACAGCTGTGTCTCATGGACTTCCAGATGGGCTTAAAGTGTAGAAGGACAAACAAACTGTGATTGCATTCACTTCACAACTGGCATGTAGACTTATCTTGCTCAACTGGAAAAATCCTAACTCACCTCTGTTAAGTCAGTAGGTATCCATCCATCCATCCATCCTTTATCCAACCCGCTATATCCTAACTACAGGGTCACGGGTGTCTGCTAGAGCCAATCCCAGCCAACACAGGGCGCAAGGCAGGAAAAAAACCCCGGGCAGGACACCAGCCCACCGCAGGGTGTACACACACACACACACCAAGCACACACTAGGGACAATTTAGAATCGCCAATGCACCTAACCTGCATGTCTTTGGACTGTGGGAGGAAACCGGAGTACCCAGAGGAAACCCATGCAGACATGGGGAGAACATGCAAACTCCACACAGGGAGGACCCGGGAAGTGAACCCGGGTCTCCTAACTGCGAGGCAGCAGCGCTAATCAGTGGGTAACTGATGTTATATATGATTTGAAATTGGAAAAAAATCACATTCTCACTTAGAGGATCTGTACAAAACATTTTCAAAACCTGGCAGGATCTAATCAATAACATTTTAGAATAAGCATTTAAATTGAGGAAGTGGATTCTCTCCCCTCCTTTTCTATTCTATTTTTATTAATTTCTTTATTTACATATTTTTACTGTTAATAAAGTGCTACTCTGCTGACCTAGCTCTTTCTCATGGGTTGGGGTCGATTTGTTTCAAACCAGTTTTGTTAAACTTGACTTGCATTTATGTAATTTTTTAAAATTTTAATTAAATTATGAAAAAAGAAAGAATTTCATAAACAAATTACATCACTTTTCTACATAGTCGCCTTCGTTTGCGATGCAATTTTCCCAGCGTCATACCAACTTTTTAATGTCAAATTACTACTCCTCCCGCCTTTACCGTTTCCAACAAAAATATTAAAGTGTGGAAACTTTTTCAATGTCCCTCTTATACCTGTAAATCCTTTTCCGGACTTTGTGGTAATATCCAATACAAAAGACACTATATATATATATATATATATATATATATATATATATATATATATATATATATATATATATATATATATATATCTAGCTCTCTTCCCTCTGTGAATATGTTTCTGTTAATATTCCTGTTCTAAATGTTTAAGATTGTTTTTATATACTTTCCATTTTCTAAAAGCACTTTTTTTTCCATTTGCAGTGTGTTCAGTGGGTAGATGACGCGAAGCTAAACCAGCTCCGAAGAGAAGGCATTCGCTATGCCAGGATCCAGCTGTGTGACGACGACATTTATTTCATTCCCCGCAATGTCATCCATCAGTTTAAAACAGTGTCGGCAGTATGCAGCTTAGCCTGGCATATAAGGCTAAAGCAGTACCACCCTGAAGGTGAAACAGCACCCCACTGTTCAGAGTGCAGCACCCCTTCAGAGACTGATGCCAAAGTGCTAAGGCCCGTGTCCGTGTCGGAGCCCAATGCGACAGACAAGAGAGACCTGCCACCTGCACCAAATCCGCCAGCACAGCAAACAGTCAGCCCAGTACAGCCGAAGTCAGCGGTGCAGGCCTCCCACCAGTCAATGCCAAGTGTGGCCCTGAAGACGGTGCCTTCTCTTCATTTGGACTCTCAATCAGACCACTTCACAGCACTCTAATCTCTCTTGGGCTGGAAGTGAAAGTTTTTTTGTAGGGGTATAGTGGAATAACACCATTCCGCCGTGGAAAATAGGAGATTATGACCCTGTTTACATAGATAAACGTTTTGTACTACCATAAGGTGTAAAAACTAAGATATGTCCTTCTTCTCATTATGGTAAAATCCTGCTATGGCATATGGAGGTGACTGTGTTCTGATCAACCCTATGCAGCACCAGGTGAAGGAGTGGACTCTTCACCACTCTTGACTGACTGTATCAGTAATGAAGCTAAGACTGTATCAGATGAGCCTCGTTGATTCTCCTTGGTGCTTCTTTTACATTTTGACATCGGATGTTGTTCCAGACCACAGCTTTAACCATCAAGCAGCATCTGAACAGTGACAGCATAAGGAGGCAAGCCTGGCATGAAAAACAGTTTACCTGTCTGAACAGGGTCTTTGGGAAGACAAGAGCACTTAACAGAAAAAATAGGAAAGGGAAGTCAATAAAGAATTTTATTCTTCCTGGGTGTTTGAAATAAATATACACTCTTTTCTGCCTTTTTACATAAATGTATAAAGATTTCTTTTTAATTTCCTACAGCTTTAAGATAGGCATCACCCAGTATAGAAAACAAGCCAGCCGATCTTAATCCCGATTTTCAGTGTAGTATTTGACTTTTTTTATTGTTTCCAATTGTTTGTGAGTTTTCATATATTTGCTTAGCAAACTAATAGCTAGGTGTGGCAGACTATGGACTTGCAGTAGGTGTGCATGCCACTATTGTGGCCAACTCTCTAGCAAGCCAGAAAACCATCTTTCCGGATCTGTGTCTCTTCGGAAGGTGAGCAGCTGGCCACATGGACATCCAGGTTTCATTTCAAATGATATGTCTCCTCTCTTTGTACTCTTCCACTATTTAAATCTGTTAGATGTATTTATTACAAAAAAAGAAATAAAGACCAATCATGCTTTCTGCTTGAGCCTGTTGCACGCCCACCACAGCCAGCAGCTTAGATATTTATAGCACAATAGCCCAGATAATGTCTGATTACGAGAACTGATTCCCCCGGTGTTTAAAGCACAGCCGAGCCCCGCCCCCCTGCCCGCGCATATTAAAAACAAGAAGCAGACAACATCTGTGAAGCCGACGAGAGTAGGCGGAGTTGCGCGGCTTTCAGAGTGCTGTACAGTCGAGAGTAGGCGTTAACGAAAGTAAACGGTCCTACCAGCTAAGCGAGCGGGTACACGGAAGCTCCTGCTGTCACGGCGCAGAGGCAGAACTCATCGGAGGGGGCGTGGCAACCCGGAAGAAGGAAGTAGAGCGAGTCTCGTACGCGCGCTCGCTTTGCGCGCGTGTATTCCCTGTTGATGCAGGTCCACACAGCCCTCCGACACGGTAAGTAGAAGATGCCTGAAATTTGGTTTAAAAGTATTTGTAACAGAAATATTACCAAAATGATAAGGTAAACCGAGTTTTGACTTATATATCTATTATTTATACAACACTAATACGCTTTTAACAGGGAAGGGCAAGGCAAAGTGTTAACCAGAACGTTATGCTTGCTATAAGAAACATTTAGGTTAGCAGGTTGTCCGTGCCCGGATAGGACAAAAGCATTACCCCTTTATTGCCTGACAGCCTAGATGTTAGGGATTTCTTCTGGTGTCCCATTCCTGCACTAACAAGGCACATAAAACTAACACGATATACAATACTTGACACCATCACAGCATTACGGTAGTAGTAAAAAAATATATTGCACAAAACACATTTTTAAGAAATGAAGTAGGTTTGCATTCCCCCCAGTAATATGTTAAGTAAGTCCTTTATAAAATAAATATACTGTATGTGGAATGCAGGAGTGTGGAAATAAGGAAACGACAGATGAATCAGATACCGTAGTAACGGCAGTAGTAAAAAAGCATTTATTTCTAGTAGTTCTTGCCTTTAGTGACCAGTAACGTTTCCTTGATGGTAATGACTGAAAGAGATGGCTGGCTGGGTGAGTGTAGTCTTGGATCATATTTCGAGAACGTTTCCTTACCTGTGATGTATACAGGACCTTAATGGAGTCCAATTTCAGACAGTCTTTTTCTGTTGTCCGAATAACACGCTGCAGTTTATGTTTCAAGTGAGCAGGTGGAGATAATGAGGATGGCTTTCAAATAATAATAATAATTATATTTTATTTATTCGTAGGCGCCTTTCTAAACACTCAAGGACACAGAACAATAGATGAAACACGCAATATAAACAACTAAAATACAACATTTAAAATCAGAGAGAGCAATTGTGTCAAAGAGAAAAAGCAGTTTTAAACAGATGAGTTTTAAAGTTTAGATTTGAAAAGTGAAAATGATTCAATATTTCTAAGCTCAGATGATAGTGAGTTCCAGAGCTAGGAAGCAGAGCAACTGAATACTCTGCTCCCCATGGTGGTAAAACGGACGAAGGGGACAGTCAAGTGGACGGAGGAAGAGGATCTAAGGGTGCAGGAGGCAATGGCAACATGGAGGAGGTCGGACAGATATGGAGGGGCAAGGTTGTGGATAGCCTTAAAAGTTAACAGAAGAATTTTGAATTGAATGGAAGCCAGTGAAGCTGCTGCAAGATGGGAGTGATTAGGTGAATAGAGGAGGATCTAGTAATGATGCGGGCAGCTGAATTCTGGACCAGTTGAAGCTTATAAAGAGCTCTGTGAAACTGTACCAGCACCGATGTTGTTAATTTTATAAGTTGCTGATGGGCTTTTTTGATTAGAGCAGACATGTTTACTTCCCAGTTCAGACTGTAAGTGATAGCTGTGCCAAGAAATTTGAATGATCATACCAGGTCCATTGTGACATTGTTTATAACTAGGTGAGGAGTGCCTCTTAAATTCCATAATTATTTCCACTCTTTTCAAGGTTTTCAAATTAAGATTGTTGCGAGCAGGTATCAACCTCCCTCTGACATGGCATATCCTTCGCATTTGTAATCATTCCAGTCAGGGTGGTGTCATCAGTAGACTTCAGCAGTTTAACAGATGGGACACTGAAGTTGCAATCCTTAGAGCAGAAGAAGAAAATAAAGAGGAGACAGAACACAGCACTGATGGGACCCTGTACTCCGGATCAAGGTTCCTGCCTGATAGTCACCCCTCTTCACTGCTTGATGTCTGTTACTTAGAAAAGTCAGAGATCCAGACACATGTGGCATTGCCTCCATTAATGCTAAGAAGTTTGCTATGGAGGAGTTCTGGTATGATTGTATTGTTGGTGCAAGGAACAAATCATACATTAGGAGGGCCCAATAAGTTACTTAAGTTTAGGGTGCGTAGGGGCTGGCAAGCTCTTTCTTATGGGAGAGGGTCGCTGGAGGCACATTTTACTGGCAAAGTGGTCGTTGTGCATTTCTTTTCAAGTGTCATCCTTTATCAGAGTTTTGACCCTCATGTGTCACCATCATTCTTTATTTCCCTGCCAGCCAGTTTATGAGGCTCTAGTTGACCATCGACCTTGCCTGCTCTCCCATTTAGTTTTCCTTCTAGAATGATTACCATTATGCCCCCTACTCAACCTCTCCTGTTATGACCAGCCCAGCAAATGACATTTTCCTCGTAGAGGCATTTTGATGCAAGCCCTCTTCAGTACTTTAGTTTGTAACTTCTTTAGCAGTTACCCGTAGCACAGTTGTTTGATCACTGCTATCCTCTTGATGGCTTGTTTGTTGTGGGTGCATGTTTCACATTCATAACACACTCGTGAGAATACATAACACTGAAATGGTCTCTTCGTCAAGTCCATGTTTATGTCTCCTCTCATGAATTCCTTTTGTTTCTGAAAGGCATCCTTGGCCCTTCCAGTTCTTGTTATTACGTCCTTTTCACATAGACTACATTTTGTAATCCAGCATCCAAGCGCTTTGTTAACTATCTACCAGTTCCAGATGTATTCCATTTGTTATTATGTTGCAGCAGTGTTCCATTCCTTTGGTGATTACCATGACTTTGGTTTTCTTCAAGTTGAGTTCCACTCAATATCCCTCCTGTATTATCATCTTTATCATCTTCCATAGATTCTTTATATTTTCTGCCAGTAGGGTGGCATCATCTGCATACCTTTACGCTGTTTATATTATATCCACCTATGTTTCATCTGTGAATTTGTGAATTTCCCATTGGGATTAATAAAGTATCTATCTATCTATCTATCTATCTATCTATCTATCTATCTATCTATCTATCTATCTATCTATCTATCTATCTATCTATCTATCTATCCTTTCCAATGTCTCATTCAGCATGAATTCACTGTACAGATTGAAAGGTATCACTGATAATATACATCCTTATCTGACACCTCTTCCAATTTTGATGAGAAGCAGTACACCTTGTTTGGTCTGAACACATGCTTTCAGTACAAGTTCTCTATGACTCTTCTTCTGCAAAACAGTACACTATTAGGAAAAAAAGCTCATAATAGAAAGTGCCTATATGATACAGAGAGCAAGATATCTAGTAATCTTCTTTTGGCTGCTCCCATTAGTGGTCACCATTTTTCCATAACTTCCTGTCCTCAACATCCTGCTCCGTCACACCCATCACCTGCATGTCCTCTCTCACCACATCCATAAACCTTCTCTTAGGCCTTCCTCTTTTCCTCTTTCCTGGCAGCTCTATCCTTAGCATCCTTCTCCCAATATACCCAGCATCTCTCCTCTGCACATGTCCAAACCAATGCAATCTCGCCTCTCTGACTTTGTCTACCAACCGTTCAACCTGAGCTGGCCCTCTAGTGTACTCATTTCTAATCCTATCCATCTAGTAATAAATAGTAATATTTAATTGCATTTATATTCCACTCTTGTAACCTACTTAAAGTGCATTACATAGGCAGTGGGGAACCACTTCAACACGTCAATGTGTAGCACCTACCTGGATAATGAAATGATGGCCTTGCTTGCGCCAGAACACTCGCCACACATTAGCTAAAAGGTGGTGAAAGGGTGTGAGAGATAGTTAGCCTACTAGGGACTGAGGATTAATAGGAGGCCATTATGGACATGGCAGTAGTGGGCAGTGTAGCCAGGACATCGGGAAACACCCTACTCTTTTCAAACGATGCCCAAGTATCTTTTATGACCACAGAGAGTCAGGATCTCACCTTTACGCCTCATCCGAAGGACTACTGCAATTTTTACAGCAAACAGTCACTGTGCATGGGTATTGGGATCCACACACAGATCACAGGGTAAGCACCCCAGTTGGCTTCTTTCAGTAGCAACCCAGGCTTTTCCCAGATGGTCTCATATTCAAGTGCTGGCTGGGCCCAAATATGCATAGCTTCAGGTGGATTACTTATTCTGAAGTGCAGGTGATATTGCTGCTGGCTAGTAGATTATTAAAAAAACTAGTCATTTAGCCCATTACCATAACGGGCGCTAGAACAGTAGTGCATAAACATTAGTAGGTACAGTCTATATTAAATGGCAAGGGACTTTGACCTCATTCTTTTTGTTGGTTGTATTTTTCTTTCTTTCAGCCTGTCTTTTGTTGATGTTTACTTGCTGAGCTGACCGTTCTTCGTGGGCTGCCGCCGTGTATTGTGTGTCTTTAATTTTCTGTGACAGTAATACTGTCTTGTACGTCCGCTGGCTTGTACGTCCGTAATATACCTTTAATTTTCTCTGGCGGTAATACAGGTGTGCACGTCGGTAATATGCCTTTAATCTCCTCTGACAGTAATACTGGCTTGTATGTGGCTGTAATATGAGTCACTGTATTGTGTACCTTTAATTTCCTCTCGCAGTAATACTGGTTTGTATTTCCGTAAAACGCCTCTAACTTTCTCTGACAGTAATATCGTGCATCGCACCGTGCCCCGCGCATGCGCACTTCACCAGAAGCCCCAGCGCATGTGCACTTCACTAGAAGACACACACACACGGACACCTGGACGCACAAAGGGATTTTATTAAAGAGGATAGGATAGCTGTTATAGGAATACATTAATGTAGTGAGAAGTCAAGCAAAATGACACATTTTATTAGCTAACTAAAAATAAAAGGTGTCATTTTGCTTGACTTCTGTCTACATCTATAATGGCTAACACATTACAACACCCTAGAACTACTGAATACATTCATGTTAAGACAGCAGACTGTACTGTGTATATTCACACAGACGAAGAACAGGTACAGGAATGCACTAAGGAGGTTGGATCCTTAAAGTACACAGAGGAAGTACAGTATATACGACGGATCTCAGAATCCGGTCCTGGAGGTCTCCAGTGGCTGCAGGTTTTCATTCTAACCCTTTTCTTCATTAGTGACCTGTTTTTGCTGCTAATTAACTTCTTTTGAATTAATTTTAATTGACTTACTTTTTAAGACTCAGGTCCCTTAATTGTTTCTTTTTCCTTAACTAGCAGCCAAACAATAATGAGATACAAAATGAACCAAAACAGCTGATGTCCATCATACAATATCTGAAAATAAAAAGGATTGAGGTCTCAGGAATGTTTATTTGCTCAGGTCCCCAAAACATTTTAACAGAGTCTTTGAAAATGTCTGCTATGGCACAATGAGGGCAGCAACAGGCCATAGAATTAAAGAACGGGTTTAATTAACAACAAGAATCAGCGCCTAATGAAGCAACTGGTTGGAGTGAAATTGTTTGGAGTTTGAAGCCCTGACTTAGGTGGTCTTCTGTTGACTCACTCACTTCGCATTTCATTTCTGTTTAAAGAAAGAAATGAAGAAATTCCGGGGAACAAATCTTAAAAAACAAATTAATTGAAATTAATTCAAAAGAACTTCATTAGCAGCAAAAACATGCAAAATTTACATTTATGTTTATTTAAATTACACACTGGACTACAAAGAGTAGATGTGACTTAATTTTTGTTATACTGTATCACCTTTATTTGTAGGTACTATTTAAAGGAAGACCAAATTTCGATATGTCCACATATTTAAGTAATAATAAAACATTTAATGAGGTGTACTTTCTTTTTCACAAGACTGTGTATTATTAGAACATACACTCACCGGCCACTTCATTAGGTCCACCTTGCTAGTACCAGACCACGTTTTCCCTTCAGAACTGCTGGCATTCTTCGTGACATCGAAGGTGCTGGAAACATTCCTCATGGATTTTGGTCCATATTGACATGATAGCATCATGTAGTTGCTGCAGATTTGTCTGTTACACATCCATGATGTGAATCTCCCATTCCACCACATCCCAATGGTGCTCTGTTAGCTTAAGATCTGGGGACTGTGGAGGCCATTTCAGTACAGCGAACTCATTGGCATGTTCAAGAAACCAGTTTGAGATTATTTGAGCTTTGTGACACGGCGTGTTATCCTGTTTGAAGAAGCCATCAGAAGATGAGTACACTGCGGTCATAAAGGGATGGACATGGTCAGCAACAAGATTCAAGTAGGCTGTGGCGTTTAAACAATGCTCAGTTGGTAGTAGGTGGCTCAAAGTGTGCCAAGAAAATATTCCTACACCATTACACTACCACCCTGAAGCATTGATACAAGGCAAGATGGGTCCATGATTTCATGTTGTTGATGCCAAATTCTGACCCTATCATTCGTATGTCACAGCAGCATTTAAGACTAATCAGACCAGGTAGCATCTTCTATTGTCCAATTTTGGTGAGCCCGTGTGAATTGTAGCCTCATTTGTCTGTTGTTAGCTAATAGGACTGGCACTCAGTGTGGTCTGTCTGCTGTTGTAGCCCATCTGCTTCTAGGTTTGACGTGTTGTGCATTCAGAGATGCACTTCTGCATACTTTGTTGGTAATAAGTGGTTATTTGAGTTACTGTTGCCTTTTTATCAGCTCATACCATACCTGGCCATTCCCCTCTGACCTCTGGCATTATGAAGGCATTTTTGCCCTGACAACTGACGTTCACTGAATATTTTCCCTTTTTCGGACCATTCTCTAGAGATGGTTGTGTGTGAAAACCAGACCAGAAATACTGAGACCAGCCCGTCTGACATTAACAGCCATGCCACATTCAAACTCACTTCAATCACCTTTCTTCCCCATTCTGATGCTTGGTTTGAACTTCAGCAGGTCATCTTGACAATATCTACGTGCCTGAATGATTGAGTTGCTGCAGTGTGATTGACTGATTACATATTTGCGTTAACAAGCAATTGTATCTAATAAAGTGACTGGTGAGTGTATGTTGTCAATTAGCTTGGTTCTTGTACGTTACTAGAATAGTAGAATGCTTGTAATTGTAAAGCACCAATACATTACTGACAGTGGGGTATTTAAGAGTATTAAGTAAGCTGTATGAGTGCAAGCTCCCAACCTTTCGACTCTTGTCCTTTCACATGGAAAAGCCACAAAGCACTGTACAACGATGTAAACAATTAAAAGCATTCATAGAAAAACAGTGATACAGTTAAATAAGTGAACAATAAAACACACAGAATCAACAAACAATAGAACAATATGACTCCCAGAAATGCTACCCAAAGTCTCCTCCAAACAGATACATCTTAAGCTGACCTTCGAACGCCTCAATAGAATGAGCCTGACACAAAGACCGGCACATCAGACTGAAGCACGATCATTAAGTATCTTCATTCTGTTGCATGGTACAAAAATGAGACCCTGTTTCCCGGATCTTAGAGCTTGACCAGCAACGTGATAATACACAAAGTTACTAATATACTGACAGGGGCCTAGCCATAGATAGTGCATTATTTGTCCCCCAGGGGAACATATGGCTTTTTAGAGAAGCTGTTTAAATAAATAAACACATAAATAGGTAGGTCAATAAAATAAATAAATAATCACACACATGTTGGTCTGAACACACACCCAGAATGACTACAAAACAAGAAAATTAAACAGAAAGAAAACGTCTGACTTGGCAGTCCCAGTGAGGCATTAAGGCATTATTGCTATTGGATAAAGAACCTCACATAGTGTTTCTTAACACACTTCTGCTGAATGATTTGTTGGCTGAAAGTATGGAGGGCTCTATGAGTAAGAACCTCGACTTTACATTGAATTCTAAATTCAATTGGTGGCCAATGGAGGGGATGATCAAATTGATGTAATATGAAACCTCCAGTTGAGTCTAGCTAGGAGCCTGGCAGTTGCATTTTGTGCAATTTGCAGACGGTTAAAGACACATTTACTCAAACTTGTAAACAATGAATTACAGTAGTCTAGGCTAGATTAGATAAAAACATGGGCAAGTATTTTCATCTCCGTTTTAGTGACTCTAAGCCTAGGACGGTCTCTCACATAAAGGAAACAACAATGACTAAGAGTCCTGACAAAGGTAAGAGACTGATCAAAAGTGACACCCAAGTTACAAAGATATGTTTGAGTGGAAGTAGACATCTTCACAATCCTTTGACTGATGATAGGATGCAAATCAACAGGGGCCTAAGATCAAGACCATCTAGTCTTTTGTGGATTTAACTGTAGTACTAGGGTGTTGTAACATGTTAGCCATTATGGATGTGGTGAGAAGTTAAGCAAAATGGCACCTTTTATTGGCTAACTAGGAAGATTACAATATGCAAGGTTTCAAGGCAACTCAGGTCCCTTCTTCAGGCAATGATGTAATTAACTGTAAATATTTGGCAGATAACCACTTTTTCACTTCCATGAGAAAATCAACCAGGGTTGGTAGCTTTGTGTAATTGTTGATGCTTGAAAGAACAATGAAGCCTAATGTCATCAGCATAAAAGTGACAGGAGACCCCATTAAATGAACTAATAGTTTGAGCCAAGAGTAAAATGTATAGCAAAAATAAAAGGGGCCGAAGGACAGATTTCTGAGGCACACCACATGGACAGGGCAGCACTGGCAGAAGTGTATTCACCCACACAGATGGAAGAACCTCCGTCAGGTAGGTATGATGAGAACCAGGTCAAGGCTGAACCCAGATTGCCCTGACCCATACTGTACATTACCAGAGCTGCATGCTGTAAGGAAATGCTAGTTATCTCTGATAGTATGGGCAAGTGTGTTAAGAAATACGTCTTGCAAAAGGAGAGAAATCTGCTACTGCCATGCACAGGGTGCAGGAGTTGACCCAAGTGTGACTGAAAGAGCGCATGCTTGTTACAGTAAAGTGCCATTGTGTTGTTTCTACCAGATTGCCAAGTACATGCTTCTCATAGTGGAAAGTCAAATAGTTGATTAAAACAAAAGCTGTCTAGAAGTCAACCAGTACTATGTTATTAGAACAAAAAATACTTGAAATAGGAAATCGCAAGAGTGTAGCTGGAGGGCAGGGTGTTTCAGAGCAGAAGGCCCAGTATATCCTGCTTCTATGAAAAGACTAATCTCTACCTGAATAAAGCACAAGCTCTCTTAGTTCTTTATGCACCGCTTTGTTTTTTAAGCTACAGATTTGAAATTTGAGAAACAGGTACTTCTCACCATAAGTCTGGTTTTTAACAAATAATTTCAGCCTTGTTTTCCTTCCCAACAGGATGGCGCAAGTGGCATGAAATTCTACAGAGTAATGTATCAGTAGACAACAGCGTCACGCAGATGAGGAGGGCATTGTGATGGTTGGCCTGCTTGCCTTTCAAAGGAAAAATCCAGGTTTGATTCTTGCCTGTTACTTTTCAGTTTGTCTTTAATTAAACCGTTTCCCCACTATATTTGTCATGGCCTCAAGCCATCCAAGGTGGAGCCATATAGTCTCTTAATGTATTTATTACAATTTGGGTTCTATCCACCAGAAGGTAAAAAGAAGAATATTGTATACTAAGAAACTTTCCAATACTAACAGTAGTAATGCACTAAAGTTTGATAAAAGAGAATTTGCAATTTTGTTTTACCTTTCCACTTTCTTACCTGGGCAACACCTGGTAACTTGGCTAATATATTATTAACGCACATAGTATCTAGCAGGTAACTGGTAGTATGCTACTAGAATAGAAGTTACTAATTTGTACTGCTGTCATGCAGTAGGAGGTCCAGTGTGCCACCTGTGTGCAGGGCGTTTAGTAGCTTGTTACTGAAATAAGTCCATTTGTTAGCTTGGCTCCTCAGACTGAAATGTCTGGCTGTTACTAGATAAAGTGTTTAGCTTTATAGGACAGGGGACTCAAATTCTGATCCTTAAAAGCAGTGGCTGCAGGATTTTCCTAAAAACTAAATGTTAAACCGACCTTATATATAGCCAGTTGTATGTTAATGAATTCTTTCATAATTAATGTTTGCATAGCCAGTTGAGACTGCACAGGTGGTGAACCAGCTGAGGGGGGGAAAGGCTGCAAGGATCTGTGGTATCCAGAGTGAACTTCTCCAGGCTGATGGTAAGGCTGTCCTCCTGGCATTGCAAGCAATCTTTGCTTCCATTTGGGAGACTGGCATCATCCCAACTGACTGGAAAATGGGACTTGTCATCCCTATCTGGAAAGGGAAGGGTGATCGCCTGGATTGCAGCAACTACAGGGGGATAACACTGCTGTCGGTGCCGGGTAAGGTCCTTGCAAGCGTTGTCCTCAATAGGAACCGTGATCACTTTGCTCACCTACCAGCGACCGGAACAGTCTGGTTTTACACCTAAGAAGTCTACCATCGACCACATCCTGACACTAAGGGTGGTCATGGAGCGCAAACACAATTATTGGCAGAGTTTCTTTGCAGCCTTTGTCGATTTCCGTAAAGTGTTCAACTCAGTTGATTGAGCTGCCCTGTGGGACATCCTGAGGGTTCGTGGGATCCCCTCGAGGTTGCTGGATATCATGGCCGGCCTATACACTGGTACAGTGAGTGCTGTGCAGAGTGGTGGAAGAACTTTTGTGTTTTTCCCAGTTGATTCCTGGGTTCATCAGAGGTGTGTTTTTGCTCCTACTCTGTTCAGTGCTTGCATGGACTGGGTGGTGGGCAAGGTTGTGGGGTCCAACGGCTGTGGGGCATCTGTTGGTAAAGAAAGATTCATGGATCTTGACTTTGCTGACGATGCTGTGATCTTCGCGGAGTCAATGGAGGCTCTATTTGGGGTGCTCGAGAGACTGAGTGAGGAGTCTGAGTGTCTGGGCTTGCGAGTGTCCAGGATTAAAACTGAGATCCTGGCCTTTAATGATCTCTTGGACACAGCCATCACCAGTGTGTCTGTATGCAGAGAGAGTGTAGACCTTGTCGAGAAGTTTACTTACCTTGTCAGTGACATTCATGTATCTGGTGACTCTTCCTATGAAGTCAGTAAAGAGATTGGGAGAGCATGGGGTGTCCTAAGGTCGCTGGAAAGGGGTGTGTGGAGCTCCTGATATCTGAGCAAAAGGACGAAGGTCCAAGTCTTTTGAGTCCTGGTGCTTCCTGTCTTACTATATGGTTGTGAGACATGGACTGTATCTAGTGACCTGAAAATGAAGACTGGACTCCTTTGGTACTGTGTTTCTCTGGAAAATCCTTGGGTACTGTTGGTTTGACTTTGTGTCGAATGAACAGTTGCTCATGGAGTCCTGAATGAGGCACATTACCTGCATTGCGAGGTAGCGTCAGTTGCGGCACTATGGCCATGTGGTGCGTTTCCCCGAGGGTGATCCAGCTTGTAAGATCCTCATTGATGGGGACCCAAGTGGCAAGGGGTCACCCACGTAACACCTGGCTGCAGCAGATAGAGGGTCATTTCCGGAAGGTGGGACTGGACCGCGTGTCTGCCTGGGGGGTTGCCAGTCAGGATCCCGAGCTGTTTCATTGTGTAGTGGGTATGGCAACGCACTGTACCAGTGCATGTTCCCCAACTTGACTTGAATTGACGGCCAGTTGTATGTTCTGTGCTTGACTGGTCTGGGTGTTGGGCAGGGTTGTGGGGTCCAGCAGCTATGGAGCATCAGTTGCTGAAGAAAGATTCACTGATCTTGACAATGCTGCAGTCTTTGCAGAGTCAATAGAGTCTCTGATTAGGGCTCTCGAGAGACTGAGTGAGGAGTCTGAGCATCTGGGCTTGCGAATGTCCCGGATAAAAAACAAGATCCAGGCCTTTAATGACCTCTTGGGCACAGCCATCAGCAGTGTGTCGACCTTGTCAAGAGGTTTACTTACCTTGTCAGTGAGATTCATGTATCTGGTGACTCTTCCTATGAAGTTGGTAAAGAGATTGGGAGAGCGTGGGGGGTCATGAGGTCGCTGGAGAGAGGTGTGTTGCACTCCCGATATCTTTGCAAAAGGTTGAAGGTCCAAGTCTTTAGAGTCCTGATGCTCCCTGTTTTCCTATATGGTTGCGAGACATGGATGCTATCCAGTGACCTAAAAATGAAGACTGGACTCCTTTGGTACTGTGTCTTTTGGGAGAATCCTTGAGTACTGCTGGTTTGACTTTGTGTTGAATGAGCAGTTGCTCACGGAGGCCTAAATGAGGCACATTACCTGCATTGTGAGGGAGCGTCAGTTAAAGCACTATGGCCATGTGGTGCAATTCCCCGAGGGTGATTCGGTTCACAGGATCCTCGTTATTGAGGTGACTGGACCAGGCCAAAGGGACACCCACATTAACACCTGGCTGCAGCAGACAAATGCTCATTTCCGGAGGGTGGGACTGGACCATGTGTCTGCCAACTGGGAGCCTGAGCTGTTTCGTTATGTCTGCACTAGTGCATGTTCCCAAGTCTGTCCTGACCTGTACATTAATTCGTACTCCACATCTCAGTACAACTTGGATAATGAAAAGAAAAACAGTATAACAGAAGAAGTATGTTACATAAAAGATTTCTCCCATTTTAATAAATGCATAGATAATTCATTAAACACCCGATGACGGCATTAATCAAGATGTCAACAAATGGAGTCACCAACAATCATAAGAAGAAAGTTGACCTCCAAGGTAAGTTATACATTTCATCAACCCAAAAATATCAAAGGTTTAAATAGTGATAATCCACTTCTTCTTCTTCTTGTTCTTCTTCATGTTTCCCCACCTCTATGTGGAGTCAAAGTTTTAAAGGTTTTGTCATAAATTTTGCAGCCAGATGCCTTTCATCACATCACATTTATCCTGTCTTGCAACCAGCTCCAAAATGGAGACTGGGTTAAACAATGATAACCCACTCATAAATTAAAAATAAATATAGGGTATTGCAAAGCAGAAGTCAACACCACACATCATATATTATTTTGTACAATGTTCATCATATAACAAATCCCACTGTGCAATTAAGCCTTACCATTACTTTAATCATAATCAACACACATTACAACACACAGACCCAGAAGTATATTCATGCTTCATATAAATAATAATAATTCAGTAGATATAGGTATACAGTAATCCCTCGCTATATCGCGCTTCACCTTTCGCGGCTTCACTCCATCGCAGATTTTATATGTAAGCATATTTAAATATATATCGCGGATTTTTCGCTGCTTCGCGGGTTTCTGCGGACAATGGGTCTTTTAATTTCTGGTACATGCTTCCTCAGTTGGTTTGCCCAGTTGATTTCATACAAGGGACGCTATTGGCAGATGGCTGAGAAGCTACCCATCTTACTTTTCTCTTTCTCTTGCGCTGACTTTCTGTGATCTTGACGTAGGGGGATTGAGCAGGGGGTCTGCTCGCACACCTAGACGATACGGACGCTCCTCTAAAAATGCTGAAAGATTATCTTCACGTTGCTATCTTTTGTGCAGCTGCACGGTGCTTCGCATACTTAAAAGCTCGAAGGGCACGTATTGATTTTTGCTTGAAAAACAAACTCTGTCTCTCTCTATCTCTCTCTCTCTCTCTCTTTGTCTGCTCCTGACGGAGGGGGTGTGAGCTGCCGCCTTCAACAGCTTTGTGCCGCGGTGCTTCGCATACTTAAGCCAAACAGCCCTATTGATTTGTTTGCCAGAGATTGTTTTCTCTATCTATGTGACATTCTGTGCTCCTGATGCGCACTCCTTTGAAGAGGAAGATATGTTTGCATTCTTTTAATTGTGAGACTGAACTGTCATCTCTGTCTTGTCATGGAGCACAGTTTAAACTTTTGAAAAAGAGACAAATGTTTGTTTGCAGTGTTTGAATAACGTTCCTGTCTCTCTACAACCTCCTGTGTTTCTGCGCAAATCTGTGATCCAAGCATGACAATATAAAAATAACCATATAAACATATGGTTTCTACTTCGCGGATTTTCTTATTTCGCGGGTGGCTCTGGAACGCAATCCCCGCGATGGAGGAGGGATTACTGTATATAGATATTATTGGGTTGATGAAATTTATAACTTGCATTGAGGGACCTTTTTTCTTATGCTTGGTGGTGACTCCATTTGTTGACAACTTGATTAATGCTGTCATTTGGTGTTTAATTAATTATCTACACTTTTATTAATATGGGAGAAGTCTTTTATGTAATATATTTCTTTTGATCATTCAAGTTGTGCTGAGATTTGGGGTGCTGGGTTTTCTTTCTATTCTCTTTAATTTATGAGTTAGTCAGGATTTTATCCCTGGCTCAAGTCAATTTTTGTTTGTTATTGTAATTGTTTTCTTATTAAATAATTTTTTGTACATTTTCTTATTAATCATGGTTTTGGTCTTTGTGATTTGAGTATTATTTTGTTAATTTGGTTTTGATAATGTATTATATTCCTTGTTGCATTAATATATTTAGTTATATGCCCTGTCCCTTTCATGTGGAGATTCAGGGGGTGTGGCCTCTGTGACCTTTCATCTGGAGGACCACCCCCTGACCTGTGTATTGCAGGCAAAGGATCAGGTGCTCCAAAATGGCATTTAGTGTTTATGAAGAACTTTCTTTGTGAGTGTGTTTGTGGATTTCCATTTTTTTTGATTATTTGCTTTGTTTTTATGGAATTTTTGATTATTGTATTTGGATTAGCTTTGCTCAAATATCTTTTTGTTATTTGTTAAAATTGTATTTTTTTTCTGAAAAAATCATCAGTATTTTTAAAGAGCCTAGGTTTTCACATGTTCTCGTTATTAACTGTGCTGGAGATTTGGCAGGCAGTCTCGTAATTTGACATACCCAGCGATTTTTCAGTCATTTAAATTGACTTGGTCTGGTGGGCGAGATTACCAACTGCAGTTGCCAAATCTGACATACCCTAAGACTAGAAGTCACATAATATAACATCAGCTTAAACCAGTGGCCAAACAATACTGATGTACAAACCAATTCAGAAAAACTAGATAGCTTAGTCCCAATCTTACATATGTGTTTGTCATACTATATCTATTTCAATTATATATTTAAAAAGAAGGAAGCAAAATTCTGAAAAAGATTGATCCACTCACAAAACATCTCTGGTACTCTCTAAAATCAAAGGTTTTAGAAATACCTGTTGTGTCAGAATGAGAACACTAAGAAACTATAAGATTAAAAAACGGGTTTGATTTGCAACAAGAATGGCTTCCTAATTAAGAAATTGGTTTAAGTAAAAATGAGTGCAAGATCCCGGAATTAATCGGTCATCTTGTGCTGGTCAAATATTGTTAAGAAAGGGAGCACTATCTTAGCAAAAAATGAGGTTTCCATTACCTAATGGAAGAGAAGAGCATTTTGTGAGAGTTTACACAACATAACGCCACCCTGTGTGCACAATGTACACAGTTTACTCTCAGATCCATTTAATGCAGTATAGGCTTGTGGGAGCCAGAGACTATATGGACAGCAGTGGGCAAACTGGCAGGAAAAAACGTTGAATAGGACACCAGTTTAGTGCAGTACCCACATAAACACACACCCATGTTAAAATTTGGAATCACAAGTTAACCTAATTGGAACATCTTTGGGGAAGAACCCACACAGTCATGGCACAAGTACTCCCACTTGACAATGACATCCTGGTGCAGTATTCAACCCAGGACACTAGATGTTAAAGAGTTTGTGTAGTAGGAGCTTTAGTAAGAAGAGAGTGGTCCACCAGTTAATATGTTAAAGACAGAGTGTGAGGTATTTTAGTGTCAGAAAACAACTGAGAAGCAAGAATCCAAACTGAGCTGAGAGCTGATGTGGTCTGCATGTGGTACCACCTCACTGAATGTGCCCTGAAGACATGCATTGACTGAAAGTCAATGTAAATTATGGAAATATTAATTTAATCATATAAATGCCCAGTATATCCTGGGATGATAAATGTAACTGTTCACATACAGTAGTTTGGACTGATTGGTTACTGTCTTCTCTTTAAAGGTGACCTCCTGTGGTGTTTTCTACTACCTAATCATCCAGCTCATTGGGACGTAGAACAATGGCTTTGAATAAGGGGGATGCAATTTCCTGGTATCAAAAAAAGGTAATAATTTTATTGGGACAGGGGACTTTTGGGGGATGAAATTATTGGGGATCTTATGTCGCATCAAGAACAGAAATTGGCAACTAGAGAGTATAGCAGTGAGGTGGGTGCTCCAGCATACGTTTCACAGAGATGCCTATAAAAGGCCCACCTATTTTTGCTGTTTCCTTGATTTATTATTAGGGGCTAGCTTACTGTCATGTTAACCTAGCTCTATTCTTTCTCATGTTTCAGATTGGTGCCTATGACCAACAAATGTGGGAGAAGTCAATGGAGCAGAGTGAGATCAAGGTTAGTGCCCCTCACTTCATCATGTCTCAAGTATAGTGGCACAATGCAATAAACAAGCTTTTTAAGGAGTAGACCAAAGACACAGATAAAGAGAAGTCAGAAACTCATTTCTGATGCAGTCTGTTCCACATTTCAAGAACAAAAGTATGTGGCTTGGCACATCAGGTATTGCTGCTCAGGCTTTGCTGATCCAACATCTTGGTTTCAAATGCAGTGCCTAGTTGTGGAGCTTGCACACTCTTCCCATATATCTGTGGGTTTTCCTCCCAATACTTCCACAGTGTAACAAATGTTCTGTGTAGGACAGTTAGAGCATTAGAAAGATTTAAATGAGAATAGGCCATTCAGCCAGCAAAGCTCAATAGTCTTATTCACTTAATTCCTCTAATATAACATCAAGTCAGGTTTTGAAAGAACCTAAAGTCCTACTGTCTACCACACTACTTGGTCACTTATTCCAAGTGTCTGTGATTCTTTGTCTGAAGAAAAACATCCTAATATTTGTGTGAAACTTACCATTAACAAATTTCCGACTGTGTTCTTGTTGAACTCATTTTAAAGTTACAGTCTCGATCCACTGGACTAATTCTCATCATAAAGACTTCAATCACGTCTCCTCTTAATTTCCTTTTGCTTAAACTGAAAAGGCTCAAATGTTTTAATTTTTCCTCATAACTCTTGCAGTTCTGGAATCACCTTAATTATTGGTGATTCCAAATTGCCTTTGTGTGAGTGTGAGTATGGCAGAGTATGGGTGGTACCTGTGATGGACTGGTACCTTGTCCAGATCTGTTTTGTTGTCACAAGATAGGCTCTGTTCCCCCATGACCCTGAACTGGTTTAATTAGGTTTTGGATTGTTGTATTTACCCTCAATTATCTCCATGTTAGGTTTATTGATGATTCCAAACTGGAACCTCTGTGACTGTGGGCATATCTATGAGTGGGCCATGCAATGGAGTAACACATTATCCAGGGCATGAATTAGTGCTGGGCGGTATACCGGTTCATACTGAAAACCGTTTTTTATTTTTGTTATGATATGGATTTTTTTTATACCGCAACACCGGTTTAAGTTGCCTAAACAACGTTTGGAACGTGGCGTAGAGGGAAACTGTTTAAGGGGGACCTTTTTTACTGCTACTTCGCTAAACACACGTGCAACAGAGTACATGCGTTAGTGGAGTTGTTGCGCGGTGAAAATGGGCAGAGAACATTTTGAAACTGAAGCTGTAGCAGACGATAAAGTTGAACATGATGACACAGAAGAACTTTTGCTGGAAAAAGGAGTCACGTATGTTGTCTGGAGATACTTTGGATTTAAAGGTCGGATGTGGACCATATTATGTTCAAATGTGTGAATACTGTTTCTATACTACTGGATAATACTACTGGATAATACTACAAGCCAAGTTGTACTAGTTTTATTTTTTTCAATACTGTGTAATGTATCTGGGTACTGTGTGACGACATGTTGACTTTATTCTCGACATTTCCACTTCAATTTTGACGCTTATGACGAGAATAAAGTCGACATGTTGAACCCAGGGAACACTTAACACAAAGTACTATATTTAATGTGCTACATTAACTTGAGAAAATCTAGTAAATGAAACATTGATTTTAGGATGAAGTTTAGTTTACAACATTCTACTTTAATTACAAAATAAAACTATGAGAATAAAGTGGAAATGTCGACTTTAATCTTGACATAAGCATCGAGATTAAAGTGGAAATGTCGAGAATAAAGTCAACATGTCGACTTTTTTTTTCTTCCCTGTGTCCGTGTTTTCTTTTCTTCACCGTGGCCCTAATACGATTCTGTAGGGCTATACCACAAATAGCATTATAAATGCAAGTTGCAGTTTTATTATTTATGTATATAGCTTAGCTTGAAGCAAGGTCCATATTAATGCAGTTTGCCTTAATGATGGTTCAGTTGGTAAAGATGTCATCACCAAGTTGCACTTGTTTTATTTTATTTTGGTGAATACTGTGTAATGCACCTGGGCTTGAAGTCTTGAAGTAATAATATTATTATTACTGGAAGTTGCACTATTATTTATTTTATTGTTATTATTTATTAGTTTAAATATTATGCAGTTTAATGATGGTAAAGTTGTTTAAAAAGTCACTTTAACATGTCAGTGGACAGAAATTGTTAACATTAACAGAAAGTATAGTTGGTTTACAAAAAATATTTACTATTTTTTCGTTTTCTAAGACATGTTCAGTGCAATACAACTTTTGACAAGCACCTCTGGATATTTTACTAAGTCTAAATGCCTCTTTGGATGGTTGAATATATGTTGTCAAAATTGTAGTTTAAGTTGTTTGCAAAATGTGTTCAATTAGAAGGTTCTGTATTGTGACTGCAACTGTCATGAAATGTGATTCCTTCTCTTCATTAGTGCCACCCCCTTGAAAACTATCACTTTATGGGGCCATGCAAACCTGTATTAATACTTGTGTGCACATTAAAATGTTTTTTTTGTACAATATACAATTCTCATGACAGTGGAATAGGTTATTCTTAGCCAGTTTACTGCAGTAATTGCAGTGGGAAATGTGGTTAACATCCACTCATGCATGGGAAAAAAATACCGTTGAATGCCGTGAAACTGGTATAATTATGAAAAATACTGTGGTATAGAATTTTGGTCATACCGCCCAGCACTAGCATGAATTGATTCAACTGAGGTTGAGATTGTTATGTCACACAAAACAAGTGATGGGTGAACAAAGCCTCATGAAAGTTGTTCCTCAAACACAGTTCAAACGATTCAGAGCTTCGAAAATAATGATTTTGGGTGGTTTGCAGAAATCATAGCAGCCATCAGCTTGAAATAGCAGAGGAAGCACATATATAAGCCTTTGTTGATTGCATAATTTCAATCCGACAGGTTCACTAAAAGCTTAAGAACGCTCTGTGTGCTCATTTTGAACTTATTATAATAATGTTGTCATTAAAATGCTGCAATAAATGTGCAAGTTAGTATGTGCAACAATTTTCTACAATAAAATAATATTTAAATGTTTTGACCTAAAGATATAATTTGTTGCCATGACAGCAACTATTATTAATACATTAGAAGCCACCACTGATGCATAATTATGTGACAACTTTTCCATGTGAAAGGATTTTTGTTTTGAGGCAATGTTAAAGATGAATATTTTCCCATCAGTGTTTAGGAAATAATAGTAATAGGGGGCAAAGAAAATCATAACGGGGTTTAGGGAGTGTGCTTGAGGAACAGAGCACATATGAGAAGGTTTAGGGAATGTGCCTACAGTAGTCTATAGTATTAATGACACATTACAAGTTCCACTACATATGAGTTGTATAGTACATAACTTATTATTGGAAAACAGGTCAAAATGTTCCCATACTTTTGATCACTTTTTTTCCATTTCTCGTCTGCAAATTTAATTAAATATAATAACAGTATAAAATATGACTGGCAGTTATAGCATATGGGATAGTGCAAAAACTCAAAGCAGTCATACCGATGCTAAGGTTTCAGTGACATTCAAAGCTTTGGACTTCATCAGTTATGTGGTAATGGGAATTTGATAGAAACTTAAACACTGTGTGCTTCTCATACGTGACATGAACCTCAATGCCTCAGTGACAAACGTCCCATCCCTACACTAAACAGACATTCCAGAAAAATCCCACATAAGATCCACTTGTCTGGTGAGGAAAACTACAGAGGTTTGAAAGGAGCTTTCATGAAGGCCGTTTAAGGGCATCTGCTGCTACTGTTAGCGTTTTGTCGAGTTCATTTTGTTTTTAACTTTAGTGAATGGTTGATCAAAAAGACAAAGGGGGATCATGGGTTTACAGACCTCCATGTCTCTTGCTGATGATAGAAGCTCACCAAATCCAGATGATTCTAATTATAAAATGTACCTTTATCGTTCAACTTGTTCACACTCTGCGGCCATAAAGTAAGATTTTATTTTGATGCTTAAAAAAGCTTCAGGTGAATAATGTGTTTTATCTGTTTCTTCAGATGCAAATATCTTTTCCCATATTGACTTAATGTTGAAGAAGGCTTTCCACTTAGTTTTTAGGTGCATTTGTAAAATGTAATTGTCATGTTCATCTGTTTGTCAGTTTGTCTGTTTGTATGAAACAACTCAGCTTCCAGTGGACTGATTTTATTGAAATGTGGTACACTTATTCCTCAGTGAAACTTGTTAGGAAAGTTCAGTTTTCAGTAGGGATGGGAATTGATAAGATTTTCACGATTCCGATTCCATTTTCGATTCTGTTTAACAATTTGATTCTTTATCGATTCTCCTATCGATTCTTATTTTTAAAAAAGGAGAACACACAGGTCGATTAACTTAGAACTTTGTATTATATCTTATCTTTGAACAAGATATAAATTTAGGAGTAGCATGACCTTACAAACCCAACAGTGAGATCTTAAGAGATCCACAGCCTACGGCTCCTCGATGGGGTGCCATGGGGTCCCCAGAAAAAAATGCGTAAATGTAAAATAATAATAAAATAAATATTCTTCTGTAGCAATAACAAAGTATAACATAAATTATTCTGTGGCAATTACACAAGAATGTCCAGTAACATTTACACTAACCTTTTTAAAAGTATATATGAGCTGAGCACTCAAAAATAAAACTGCATCAGCCAGCAACAAATACAATCAACTCAAGTCCAATGGAACTGTGCATAGTGCAATTCTGCAACCATCAACTATTTTGACAGCTACATCCATGTTGGCCGCATTATCAACAGTGGCTGCCACAACCTTGTCTTTGATACCATACTCCTCCAAGATCTCATCAGTCTCCTCTGCTACAGCTGTCCCTGTCTGTGCCTGGTACACTGGTTTGGTTTTGAGGACTTTTTCTTGAACCTGGCCATTCCTGACATAATGCAGCGTTACTGTGAGGTAATGATCTTGACTAAACTTGCCCATCCATCTGCAGTGACGGCTGCCTTCAACACGTTTCAGCTCAGAAATGGAAACGGATGAAACATCTGGTAAAAGGAGAACACGCAAATTTGACATTCCCTGACTTAGCCTACAATTAAACACATTCACTTACCGAAAATCGGGGGCATCTACTGTGGCAAATGGGTGCAAGCCTTTTACCACAAACTTAGTCACTGCTCGGTGACATTCGTCTATCCTGGGCTGTGTCATTTTACTTTTCCCCGCCTCTGTGAAAGGAGAAGCTACCGGTAGACTGCAGCGAGAACTGCCAGCATCTGAGACAGCCAGACTCTGTCTGTCTCTCTCGTCATGGTCATCTAAATGCAATGCACAATAATAGCAGGTTTTGCAATAAGGCAAATCGCGCTAACATAATATGCAATGTTGGTTGATTAGTTACCTGCCGTATTAACGGGAGAGGACCTGCAAACGTTACCGCTGCTGCTTGGTTGAGATTCACTAGTCCGGAGCGGATCAAAAACAACATTCATTTAAGGTTATCGCGTGTTTTGTGTGCAAATGCTTTTGCATATTCGTAGTGTTTCCTCCCTTTGATGAAATATCTACTTTGCAAGTATTGCAAGTTGCCCTGTTGTCATCCTTTCTCGTAAAGTATAACCAAACTTTTGAGCATTTGTGCCGCTTAGGCGCCATGTTTCTTGCTGGGTAAATGACGCTACGCAACGCGGTGACGTCATTCGAGGTGACTGGAATCGATAGGGGAATCTTTTGCAAAAATGGCAAGCAATTCCAAGGAATTGAAACAGTGGGAACCGGTTCTCAACAAGAACCGGTTTTCGATGCCCATCCCTAGTTTTCAGTGAGATGTATTGCACAAATTTTTGAATTTTCAAAAACTCCATTTTAAAAAGCATTGTCTGTCTTAAATCAGAGAAACATTTTGTGCAATCTAAGTTTCTGATTATTTTATGCTTCCAAATTTACCTTCTGGTAGGTCATTTAGCACATCTGATAACCGCTCCTGACAGCAAAACAGATCCCCAGTACAAGCAAATGAAACCCCAACAAAGTTGTACATATGGCTGGCAGTTCAGTGTCGCATCAACTGCTTTTTCACCGGTCTGCAGACATTAGAACAATCTGGATGAGAACAGGTTCAGCCCAACAAAGCACACCAGTCCTATCCCTTAATTTTTCTAAAGTAGCATCAGATCGGGTTTTGAAGTCCTACTGTCTACCACACTACTTGGTAGTTTATTCCATGTATCTATGGTTTTCTTTGTGAACATACTCGGACTTGTACTGTACACAGCAGGGCACTATATAACCTGATATTCTGTTAGTCTTCTTTATGGCTTCTGAACTCTGTCTGGCAGTTAATAGTGACAAGTCCACTACGACTCCTAAATCCTTCTCATAAGGTGTACTTTCGATTTTCAGACCTCCCATTGTGTATTCAAACCTAACATTTTTACTTCCCACATGTAATACTTTACATTTACTGACATTAAATTTCATCTGCCATAAGTCTACCCAAGCCTGTATGCTATCCGAGTCCCTCTGTAATAATTCAACGGATTCCAGATTATCTGCCAAGCCGCCTATCTTGCTATCATCTACAGTGCATCCGGAAAGCATTCACAGCGCATTACTTTTTCCACATTTTGTTATGTTACAGCCTTATTCCAAAATGGATTAAATTCATTTTTTTCCTCAGAGTTCTACACACAACACCCCATAATGTCAACATGAAAAAAGTTTACTGGAGGTTTTTGTAAATTTATTAAAAATAAAAAAAATGAGAAAGCACATGTACATAAGTATTCACAGCCTTTGCCATGAACTCAAAATTGAGCTCAGGTGCATCCTGTTTCCCCTGATTATCCTTGAGATGTTTCTGCAGCTTAATTGGAGTCCACCTGTGGTAAATTCAGTTGATTGGACATTATTTGGAAAGGCACACACCTGTCTATAGAAGGTCCCACAGTTGACAGTTCATGTCAGAGCACAAACCAAGCATGAAGTCAAAGGAATTGTCTGTAGACCTCTGAGACAGGATTGTCTCGAGGCACAAATCTGGGGAAGGTTACACAAAAATTTCTGCTGCTTTGAAGGTCTCAATGAGCACAGTGGCCTCCATTATCCGTAAGTGGAAGAAGTTCGAAACCACCAAGACTCTTCCTAGAGCTGGCCGACCATCTAAACTGAGCGATCGGGGAGAAGGGCCTTAGTCAGGGAGGTGACCAAGAACCCGATGGTCACTCTGTCAGAGCTCCAGAGGTCCTCTGTGGAGAGAGGAGAACCTTCCAGAAGGACAACCATCTCTGCAGCAATCCACCAATCAGGCCTGTATGTTAGAGTGGCCAGACGGAAGCCACTCCTTAGTAAAAGGCACATGGCAGCCCGTCTGGAGTTTGCCAAAAGGCACCTGAAGGACTCTCAGACCATGAGAAAGAAAATTCTCTGGTCTGATGAGACAAAGATTGAACTCTTTGGTGTGAATGCCAGGCATCACGTTTGGAGGAAACCAGGCACCCCTCATCACCAGGCCAATACCATCCCTACAGTGAAGCATGGTGGTGGCAGCATCATGCTGTGGGGATGTTTTTCAGCGGCAGGGACTGGGAGACTAGTCAGGATAAAGGGAAAGATGACTACAGCAATGTACAGAGACATCCTGGATGAAAACCTGCTCCAGAGCGCTCTTGACCTCAGACTGGGGCGACGGTTCATCTTTCAGCAGGACAACGACCCTAAGCACACAGCCAAGATATCAAAGGAGTGGCTTCAGGACAACTCTGTGAATGTCCTTGAGTGGCCCAGCCAGAGCCCAGACTTGAATCCAATTGAACATCTCTGGAGAGATCTTAAAATGGCTGTGCACCGACTCTTCCCATCCAACCTGATGGAGCTTGAGAGGTGCTGCAAAGAGGAATGGGTGAAACTGGCCAAGGATAGGTGTGCCAAGCTTGTGGCATCATAGTCAACAAGACTTGAGGCTGTAATTGCTGCCAAAGGTGCATCGACGAAGTATTGAGCAAAGGCTGTGAATACTTATGTACATGTGATTTCTCAGTTTTTTTATTTTTAGTAAATTTGCAAAAACCTCAAACTTTTTTCACGTTCTCATTATGGGGTGTTGTGTTTAGAATTCTGAGGAAAAAAATGAATTTAATCCATTTTGGAATAAGGCTGTAACATAACAAAATGTGGAATAAGTGATGTGCTGTGAATACTTTCCGGATGCACTGTACAAACCTAACCAGCTTGTTACTTATATTCCTATCCAAATCATTAAAAAGCGCAGTGGCCCTAGCACTGACCCCTGCTGGACTCTTAACGTCAGCCAATTCTGATAAGGTTCCTCACATCATCACCCTCTGATTCCTATGTATTAGCAAATTCTGCACCCCTGTACACACAACACCCTGAACTCCCACTACTTTTAATTTGATGCCCAGTGTCTCATGTGGTACCTTATCAAATTATTTCTGAACACCAAAAGTATCCAAATATATTTTAACTTTTCATTACTTTAGGACATTTTATGTTTAAGAAGCTACAGTTAACAGTAGGCCTGCTACAACAATCGGCTAACAACAGGGCATTAATTTGGTGCAATTTTGACATCTCTGGCGTTGGATTGCATTTGTCTATGGAATTTGTTTCAGCCACCAGAAGCCTACTTTGGCTTGGATTTCTGCTACATGATATTGTAAAATGGTAAGTATGTATGGTATGTACAATACTAACACAGACAGGCTTCAGATTACAAACTAGTATTGTTGCTGCTAATTCTCATAACCTAATTTTTTATGTATATTGGAACTTGCATTGAAAATGTCAACTAATAAAAATATCAGCAAAAATACATAATGCATTAATACTTGTTTTACAGGGGGAAAAAAAATCAAATTTATTAATAAAACCACAGTGAAGCCATATTGTGTAGAAAAGGCACTATGTAGCACCCGACCCGGCACAGAATGACACAGAGGCACATATAAAACACAAGGGCTTTATTTTCTTCTTCACCCGTGGGCGCACGTCTTCCCCGTGACCCACAGGCAATACACAGTCCCAAAAGCACCTCTTTCTACACCACACAATAACACACTCTTCTCTCCCACCACTCCTCCGCAAGCTTCGTCTCCTTCCTCCCAACTTTGGCCTCTTGAGTGGTGGTGGCTGGCCCTTTTTATACCCCACCCGGAAGCGTTCCAGGTGCTTGACCACCTGGTCCTAATTGCATTTCCGGGTGGGGCTGCAGATTCGACCAGCCGGGCTGCAGACTCCATGCAGCTCCCCCTAGCGGTCATCCGAGCCCCCAACCAGGCTGTGGAAGACTCCATCTCCCATGGAGCCATGCTCCAGGTTGGAGAATCATCGTCCACCTGGGAGGCTGCCATCAAGCGTCCCGGGGGAGGTATTGAAGTGTCCATGGCTGCTCCCTCGGAACAGATGCAGCAGGGGCGTCCCTGCCGGGCATGGGACCCGGCTGTCCTTTACAATTGCTATTCTTTAAATCACAGACCACAAATAATTTAATCTAAAATCAAACACAGGGAAGTACATTACGTTGATATCAAGGCTCATAACCTGAAAATCGCTCCTGGGGCACTGAACAACGGCTGATCCCGCACTCTGACCCCCAAAGGTCATGTGAAAAGGCAGTTTCCCATTGGGGATTATCAAAGTATATCAAATCAAAAGTCGAATTATGCTTAAATGTCCTACAGTGTTTTTTGATGATACACTATGTTTTAGTGTTCGAAAAGGCATGATGATGGAACTAAGAGACACCACTAACTGACGATTGATCCCTCAGCAGAGATGTGCTCTCTTTGCGAAGAATAGCAAATGGTGTTGCCTTCCCCTTGCATTAGCTGTACTCCCTGATATGACTTTGACAGGACATGTACTTAGGACCCCAGGAATTGGAAGTGACAGCTTTTTATCACTCAGCTAAGCAGCCAGCAGTCAAATGAGCTGCTTACCATGGCAGAGATTATTACACCACCGTGCATTCTGAGGGTTAACATTTGGTGACAGCATGCACCTAAAATGATTGAAAATGGTGATGAAGTCTATAGTGTGTAGTGTTGTTCTTTATTCTTAATGACAACTGCTATATATTTATCCAAGTCAAAACTAGTTTGCTTCATTAAGTTACAAAATGGAAATTAATTGAAATTCATTTGAAAAGGAAAGTTTTGGAGTCCCTTGTTCTTCTTCATATCTTAAAATCTGCTGTAACTTGAGGTCCACCCACAACAAACAAACAAATTTAAAAATGCTTTCAAAACAGTGAACTAAAACCCTTCTCTGCCTTCAGGTAGACAACTTTGTCTGCTTCATGCCTGCTTTTAATATATGCGTTGTTGATGTCCTGGTCATTTCTTTACCAAACAAAGTAGAATTAAGCTTTTTAAAATTCAATTTGTTCATCCATACAAAAAGACAATTTTGTCCTCAGGGATTATAAATTATATCAAATTAAAAATCCATCCATCCATTTTTTAATCCACTTAATCCAATAAAGAGTTCTGAGAAACTAAACCCTGTCTTGAATTATTACAAATATTAAACATTTTCAGTTTTAGAGCTGGTGCAGAGTGCATAAGACTGTGACGGTCCAGGTTGTCAACTTGCTGCCTTGTCTCATCTGGGATCCTCTTCAACCTGTAACTGTCGATCGTCATGTAACGAGAAAGGCCGGGCAAATGAGGACACACATTCAGCAAGGAGTTGGTGCAAAAAGTGTCAAGTGCTTTTATTACAATCCAACAGAAACAGTGCAAATATTGAGTGTATCAAATTGTTCCAATAAATAAATTAATAGATTATTAATCCCATAAAATGTAGTGAACATGGAGGTTTAAAACAAACCAATAAATAATCCTTTAAAATGAGGTAAAAAATACTGGGCAGTAAAACCATGTTCTTAAAACACAAATCTGAGCTATGATGCTTCCTCTCGAAAATCTGACGACTCCCAGCTTACCCTCTTCTGATCTTGCATCACGAGGAGACATCAACCAACAGGCGCAAACAACCCTTAATCCTGGCCTGTGTCCCTGTTTCCAATCCTTCAGCGTTCCAAGGGACACAGCTCCGAGCCCGCTCCTACTCTTGCCGCCATACCCTCGACATTTGCAGGAGCCATTACCAAGCACATTATCACTCTTGCACCATTGGGTGCACAACAGGAGCGCCCACCTCTTGAGCACCGGCCACGCGCTTCTTCCCTGGGACTTACTTTCCTGTCCATCTGCTTTCTGTCTGTCATGCATCGGCTCCTCCAGTTTCTGCTCTTCATCCTCAAACCTTTCCTTTAACCTCCATTTCTTTCTCTTGATTCTCCTATTTCTTTCTCTGTTCTGATCCCCCTTTGTCCCGCGCCGGATCCTCTTTGTACGGCCTGACTGGGTGCAGGTGTGATACACTGCTACCTCAGAGATGTGAATGAGGCACCTGACTGATTCACTTGCCTTTGCAAGCGCACACCTGCACCTGATTGGGGCCTGCACTTCCTGGGAAGCGATTATTTATTTAAAAACTGCACTGCACTACAGACCTCTTATCACACAGTTACTGTAGCTCTGGAAACTAACAACATTTTGTATAGTGCCTTTCTGTACTGATTGACCATCATCCAAAGGCAAGTTACATATACAGAGATATTTGTACAATTCTACATTTTTGGACACGGAGGGGCAAAAATAAGATCTTGCTCAGGGTCACAGAATGTTCAAATTCAAGTTCCAGGTTCTTTATTGTCATCCCATCTAAATACATAGTACATGCTGACATAAAGTTACATGTCTTCAGGACCACGGTGGAAATGTGCAATATGTAGTGCAAGACGACAATGTAAAACATTTACTGCAAATACAATATACAGTGAAAACTGACAAAGTGTGCAGTAAATCGACACAACGGCAGTTGGACAAAGTACAAAAGATCACTTATAACTGGATTAGTAACAGCTTAGCAGTAACCACATTATTTTGTTAAAAAAGTGAGTGAGAGGACAAGAAATGAACCATCTATCTTGGGGTGTAAAGACTCGCCTAGTCACCAGTAAGACATTGGTTACAGCCTTTGACGAGCAAAATGTTTTATATTCATATACAGCAAGTAAGTAGTATCAAAAAAAACAGACATATCTTAGAGGTGCATTGGCTACCACTACAGCCCAATAAGTTCTGTGTCTATTTAGGCCATTATTTGTGTACAGTGTTCCTCCATGTCGTTTTCAGCATTCTTCCCAATACTCTGGTTTCTTTCCATCTCTCAAAAATGTAGATGTTAGATTAACGTACATGTATAAATGAGTGAGTGCATGTGGATGCATACAAGTGAATTCAAGAATGTGCCTGTCCATTTAAAAATTGGTTACTGCCTTGCTTATGATTCTTTAAAGGTAGAATGGGGCTATCTGGGACTGTATAATAGAGAAAAAGAGTTTCAGAAACTGCACAGATAATTGTAAATAATAGTCAGAAAGAAGTGGTCACACATTAATTGGATGCTAAAGGTTTTGAAGGATATTTTCACAAGTGTTCTCTGTGAGTGGCACAGGAGTTTATATTAGGAAGAGGAAATTGCTATTGAAAGTTTTGTCTTAAATAAACAGCAATCCTGACTTGAATCATTCAAACCGGCTGCATGTTGACGAGCACCTAACAAGAAACAGACATTGAAGAAAAAACTAAAACAAAATCTGTTTCTAGACAGGCAGTCGCACACAAGCAACCTAACAAGAACCAGTTGACTGGGCATTATTTGAATTTCCCTAGGCAGCCTCATTGACACCAGACTCCTTCCTATTTATTCTGTGACCTGAGGTACCCTTCAAAGTGAGACTCATTTGTTTCATCCCATTCATTACCAATTCCATCCATGTCATCTTCAGACCTCTCTTTTGGTCTCCTCACCTCCGCCGCAATTACAGAGAACCTCTTCAGCCACTCATTCTCTGTCTTCCTATCCACCTCACCTCATGACTTATGGGCTTCTCATCATTCATCCCTCTTTGCCCTGCACTCGCCTTCTTCAAAGAAATTGCATGCAGCCACTTAATGATTCTTATGATGATTCTCGCTCGCTTACACCATATAGCTTCAACAGCTAGCATAAATTCTAATCCCATTAGGCCCTGAGAATCTGCTTTAGAAGACTGAAATTGCAGGCAGCATTCAGAATGACATCTTGTCAGTTAGTCAGTCAGTCAGTCCAAATCAGCACATCATCTAAGTAGAACACTGTGGCTGCTTTCAAGCAGAGTAACCGCATTGCTGATTTTTAAGTTAATGCGGCTATATCAGTATCTGCAGCCCTTCTCACACACTTTTGAAAAACAAATGTTTAGCTCACCCCATAGAGGATTCTATCTCCCAATGGTTTTACTACACACTGTGCACGACTTTGTGTAAAGGGCTTAAATGTCTTTTGTTCCTTTGCCTCCAGCCTTCAATGTGATCTTTACTGCATTTAACTTGAAACCTTTCACTTGCACACAACTATTGTTTTCTACTTTTGTTTCAACCTCTGTTCCTACTTGGATTTCAAAATGGGCTCTGCTTCCCTAAGAAATGTATGTCAGGTTAAGCGGCCTGATGTAAGTGGATGCAGGTGTGTGTATGTGTGTGTGAATGAGGCAGTGGAGCAGTGGTTAGAGCTGCTGCCTCACAGCCCCAGAGACTTGGTTTGGAGTTGTTTTAGTCTAGTCTGACACTCACCTGTGAAATTGCCAGTTACAAATTTGTGACATTTGAGCTACAAAGACATGCCCAGAAGAAGCCTCTATAACACTTAAAAAATTCTCTCTGCTTCTGGAACAACCTTTAAGCTGCTGCAAGCAATGGGCTTCTTGATGACGTCAATTGAGCTCCTAGTCAGCCCAGCACTGCCGTATGGCTATAGGAGTCTCGACAAACTTTTCATATGTGGATTTTCTATCGTACTTCAGTTTCATGTCTCATGTGACTGGTGGATTAATTGACACTGTTACATTGACCCAGTTAGGTAAAATATGTGAGTATCAGTAGGTGTGACCTGCCAAAGGCTCATCTCAGAATCAAAGCAAATGTTTGCTTTGTTGTACTACAATAGCTTGACACTTGGTACTCTTATAGTAGAATTAATTGTTTCAGAAAATGGATGGTTGGATGGATGGATTCATATATAAATATTAATATGAGAGTAAATCAAAGCGTAAGGTCATTTGAAAATTACACTGTACTCGCAATGGATTGAAGCTACTGCAATACAACTTGTTCACGATGGTTTAAGATAAGATTCCTTTATTGTCATTGCATAACAGATACATTGGGATTTCTGTACATTATGTGGAACAATGCTCAGAACTATCCATATTACTAACCGAGAATGGTAAACCGGATATGGACGCAGGTACATGCCCATGGACGCAGGAGACATAGTGCGCAGGCGCCACACAAAAACGAGGAATCAGCCCCCCGCCCCAGAGTGAAACGGGAGAGACTACGAACAACACAGCCACACAAACAAGAGGAGTCAGCGCCCCGCCCCAGAGTGAAACGGGACAGACAACGGAGTCCACAAAAGTTCACAAATCAAACCCGAGATAGTACGGTAAGCGGTAACGACACAGCCACACAAAAAAGAGGATACAGCCACCCGCCCCAGAGTAAAACGGGACAGACTACAGAGTCCACAAAAGTCCACAACACACAGCATAATCAAACTCGAGATGGTACGGAAAGCACAGGCGCCTACAACGCGCTATACACCACCAACAACGAAACAGCTCAACTAACAGAAATAAGAAATAAAGCAACAAGCCCAGAGAATACGGAACCCTAAACGTCCACACCACACAGCAGAGGCAAACCCGACATAGTACGGAAGGTGCAGGCGCCTATATACGGCGCGGGAAAGTACGAAAGGCAAAGGCGCCTACACAGCATAGTGAAACCCGACATAGTATGGAAGGCGCAGGCGTCACCGCCATATTGTGAGTGGCACTACTGCGGAGTGAATGCGCAGGCGTCACCGCCATATTGTGAGTGGCACCACTGTGGAGTGAAGTTAGGGATAATGTGCTGCTTGGGATTGTACAAACCGCTGAATGCTTTACACCAAACTCAAACACAATACAGCTCAACGATACAAACACGAGCCCACCTGGATAAGATCAATGAACGCAGGCGCCTACAAAGCGCGTCTGAAACTGCGGAAGCAAAGCAGGCACGGGTTCAAAACGAACGAACGAGCTCGACTGACGGATATACAAACACGAGCCCACCTGGATAAACTCAATGAACGCAGGCGCCTACAACGCGCGTCTGAAATGCTGCGGGCAAAGCGGGCACGGCTCCAAAACGAACAAGCTCGACTAATGTATTTCAGGATACCCAACGCCGGGGGTAGGCAAGCGGGGGCGGAGCCCCCTTGTACTTTTAAAAACCACATATCTAATATCTCACACATTACACAATTGTCAGCATATGCAAAAATAAAAAAACATTTTAAATATTGCCAAGTTAAGAAAAAAATATCATATTCATCATTATTTATTATTTTACAATTTTGTCTATAAGGTGTGTGATTTCAGTACAGAATTTAGTGTAGTAATCGCTTGAGGGTAGAAACTGTTCATCAGTCTTGTGGTCTGTGCTCTAATAGACACCTATCTCTTCCCTGATGGGAGAAGTTCTAATAGTTCGTGTGCTGGGTGATACAAGTCCTATATGATGCTGAATGTCTTCCTCTGACACCGAGAGGTGTAGATGTCTTCCAAAGTTGGGTTGGTAATTTTCTCTACTGTTTTTATGATTCTCAGCATAGTCTTTTTGTCAGCTGCTGAGCTGTTGCCATACCATACGAGTATCCCATGAGTCAGGACACTCTCAATAGAACATAGATAGAAAGACACCAGAAGCTTTTGTGACTGATCAACCTTCCTGAGATTTGGCCTTTTGGAGGACAGCGGAAATGGCATCGTCTATTAACCTATCAGATCTATTTGCATATTGGTGAGCGTCTAGAGTGGGTGGAAGAGCAGCCTTGATGTACTAGAGGACCAGTATTGCCAGACACTCCACAATTAATGATTTTAATGATACTGGCTTGTAATCATTGAGGCAGGGTACTTCTGTCTGTTTTGGAACTGATACTATGGTAGATTTTCTCAGGTAGGTAGGGACAGTGCACTGTGATAGAGATTGATTGAAGATATTTGTAAATACCTCTGCTAACTCCACAGCATAGTCCCTTGAGGACCTGTCCTGGGACACTATCTGGGCCTGCCATTTTCCATACATTAATATTCCAGAATGTGTGTATAACATCAGCAGTCTTTATAGTTAGTACCTGGCTACTGGTTTCTGGAGCTGGAGTGGTGGTTGTGACATTTCCTGGTCTCTCCTCCCCATGGCATCCAAATAAGTGGTTAAGCTTTTCTGCTAGTGAGGAACTGCAGTAGGCAGGCAGGCAGAACTTTGTATAATGTTAACATCCACCCACACGGGTAGAATTGAAGAGTCGCATAATATGGGGGCAGAACGATCTTTTCAGTCTGTCAGTGGAGCAGGACAGTGGCAGCAGTCTGTCACTGAAGCTGCTCCTCTGTCTGGAGATGATACTGTTCAGTGGATGCAGTGGATTCTCCATGATTGACAGGAGCCTGCTCAGCGCCCGTTGCTCTGCCACGGATGTCAAACTGTCCAGCTCCGTGCCTACAATAGAGTTTGCCTTCCTCACCAGTTTGTTCAGGCGCACCACAGCGTCCTTCTTCTTTATGCTGCCTCCCCAGCACACCACCATGTAGAAGAGGGTGCTCGCCACAACCGTCTGATAGAACATCTGCAGCGTCTTATTGCAGATGTTGAAAGATGCCCGCCTTCTAAGGAAGTATAGTCGGCTCTATCCTCTCTTGCACAGAGCATCAGTATTGGCAGTCCAGTTCAATTTATCATTCAGCTGCACTCCCAGGTATTTATAGGTCTGCACCCTCTGCACACAGTCACCTCTGATGATCACAGGGTCCATGAGGGGCCTGGTCCTCCTAAAATCCACCACCGGCTCCTTGGTTTTGCTGGTGTTCAGTTGTAGGTGGTTTGAGTCACACCATTTAACAAAGTCCTTGATTAGGTTCCTATACTCCTCCTCCTGCCCACTCCTGATGCAGCCCACGATAGTGTCGTCAGCGAACTTTTGCACGTGGCAGGACTCCAAGTTGTATTGGAAGTCTGATGTATATAGGCTGAACAGGACCGGAGAAAGTACAATCCCCTGCGGCGCTCCTGTGCTGCTGACCACGATGTCAGACCTGCAGTTCCCGAGACGCACATACTGAGGTCTGTCTGTAAGATAGTCCACGATCCATGCCACCTGGTATGAATCTAATCTCATCTCTGTCAGCTTGTCCCTGAGGAGCAGAGGTTGGATGGTGTTGAATGCGCTAGAGAAATCCAGAAACATAATTCTTACTGCACCACTGCCTTTGTCCAAGTGGGATAGGGATCAGTGTAGCATGTAGATGATGGAATCCTCCGCTCCCACCTTCTCCTGGTATGCGAACTGCAGAGGGTCGAGGGCGTGGCCAACCTGTGGCCTTAGGTGGTGAAGCAGCAGCCGCTCCATGGTCTTCATTGCATGTGACGTCAGGGCAACAGGCCTGAAGTCATTCAGCTCACTAGGATGTGATACCTTTGGGACTGGGGTGATGCAAAATGTTTTCCAAAGCCTCGGACTCTCCCCTGTTCCATGCTCAGGTTGAAGATGCGCTGTAGAGGACTCCCCAGCTCCAACGCACAGGCCTTCAGCAGTCATGGCGATACTCCATTTGGACCCACTGCTTTGCTGGCATGAAGTCTCCTTAGCTCTCTGCTTACCTGGGCTGCTGTAATTGTGGGTGGGGGGAAACTCTCTCCTATGCTGGTATCAGCAGAAGGATGGGTGGAGAGTGCAGTACTCTGAGGTGAGAGTGAGAGTGGGTTAGGGTGGTCAGACCTGTTAAAGAAGTTGTTCATCTGGTTTGCTCTCTCCACCTCTCTCTCGATGGTGGCACCCCGCTTTGAGCTGCAGCCAGTGATGATCTTCATCCCATCCCATACTTCCTTCATGCTGTTATTCTGTAACGTCTGCTCCAGCTTTCTTCTGTACTGCTCCTTTGCCGCCCTGAGCTGGACTTGGAGTTCCTTCTGCACGTACTTGAGCTCATGCTGATCACCGCCTTTAAAAGCCCTTTTCTTTTGGTTCAAAAGGCCCTTGATGTCACTTGTAATCCATGGCTTGTTGTTAGCATAGCAGCATACAGTTCTTACTGGAACTACAATGTCCATACAGAAGTTGATGTAATCAGTAGTGCAGTCAACACCCTCCTCAATGTTCTCACTATGTGATCCCTGCAGGATATCCCAGTCCGTAGTTCCAAAGCAGTCTCTCAGAGCCTGCTCTGCCTCAGGAGACCACTTCCTGAATGAGCGTGTGGTTGTAGGTAGCTCCCTTACTCTTGGTTTGTAGTGAGGCTGAAGCAGAATCAGGTTATGATCTGCTTTCCCAAGTGCAGGCAGCGGGGTGGCACTGTATGTGTCTTTAATGTTTGCATACAGTAGGTCAATAGTCCTATTTCCCCGGGTGTTACAATCCACATACTGGAGAATGCTGGTAATGTTTTGTCCAACGATTAGCACAAGCGCCTCGGGGTGCTGCATTTGTAATTTAGCAACAGCGGAATGAATGATGTAGATAGATAGATAGATACTTTATTAATCCCAATGGGAAATTCACATTCTTCAGCAGCAGCATACTGATACAATAAATAATATTAAATTAAAGAATGATAATAATACAGGTGAAAAAACAGACAATAACTATGTATAATGTTAAATATTAACGTTTACCCCCCCCGGGTGGAATTAAAGAGTCGCAATTAATGTCATCCGCTATCTGCTATCTCCACGTCCGCCCGAGGAGGGATGTAAACAATAACAACAATGATGTGTCCAGACTCTCTGGGCATGTAATAGGGACGCAAACTTACGGCCAACAGTTCGATCTCCCTGCAGCAAGTGGAGATTTTGATAGTAGCAGGATTAATCATATAGTTTTGTTTAGTGATGTGATGTATACCTTGCCATATGTGTTGGGGTCTGAGTTGTGAAAATAGTGCTCAGTTTTCTGCTTATAGGCTGCTTTTGCATCTCTAATGCCCCTCTTCAGCTTTGACCTGGCACCACTGTACTGCTGTTTTTCAGCAGAGTGGAAAGCTTTATTATGAGCCTTTACCAAGAGTTAAACATCTTTTGTCATCCATGGCTTATTGTTGAAGATTTGTTTTATTTTAGATAGATAGATAGAGCGCATCCGGAAAGTATTCACAGCGCATCACTTTTTCCACATTTTGTTATGTTACAGCCTTATTCCAAAATGGATTAAATTCATTTTTTTCCTCAGAATTCTACACACAACACCCCATAATGACAACATGAAAAAAGTGTACTTGAGGGTTTTGCAAATTTATTAAAAATAAAAAAATTGAGAAAGCACATGTACATAAGTATTCACAGCCTTTGCCATGAAGCTCAAAATTGAGCTGAGGTGCATCCTGTTTCCCCTGATCATCCTTGAGATGTTTCTGCAGCTTAATTGGAGTCCACCTGTGGTAAATTCAGTTGATTGGACCTGATTTGGAAAGGCACACACCTGTCTATATAAGGTCCCACAGTTGACAGTTCATGTCAGAGCACAAACCAAACATGAAGTCAAAGAAATTGTCTGTAGACCTCCAAGACAGGATTGTATCGAGGCACAAATCTGGGGAAGGTTACAGAAAAATTTCTGCTGCTTTGAAGGTCCCAATGAGCACAGTGGCCTCTATCATCCGTAAGTGGAAGAAGTTCGAAACCACCAGGACTCTTCCTAGAGCTGGCTGGCCATCTAAACTGAGCAATCGGGGAGGAAGGGCCTTAGTCAGGGAGGTGACCAAGAACCCGATGGTCACTCTGTCAGAGCTCCGGAGGTCCTCTGTGGAGAGCAGAGAACCTTCCAGAAGGACAACCATCTCTGCAGCAATCCACCAATCAGGCCCGTATGGTAGAGTGGCCAGACGGAAGCCACTCCTTAGTAAAAGGCACATGGCAGCCCGCCTGGAGTTTGCCAAAAGGCACCTGAAGGACCCTCAGACCATGAGAAAGAAAATTCTCTGGTCTGATGAGACAAAGATTGAACTCTTTGGTGTGAATGCCAGGCATCACGTTTGGAGGAAACCAGGCACTGCTCATCACCAGGCCAATACCATCCCTACAGTGAAGCATGGTGGTGGCAGCATCATGCTATGGGGATGTTTTTCAGCGGCAGGGACTGGGAGACTAGTCAGGATAAAGGGAAAGATGACTGCAGCAATGTACAGAGACATCCTGGATGAAAACCTGCTCCAGAGCGCTCTTGACCTCAGACTGGGGCGACGGTTCATCTTTCAGCAGGACAATGACCCTAAGCACACAGCCAAGATATCAAAGGAGTTTCTTCAGGACAACTCTGTGAATGTCCTTGAGTGTCCCAGTCAGAACCCAGACTTGAATCCGATTGAACATCTCTGGAGAGATCTTAAAATGGCTGTGCACCGACGCTTCCCATCCAACCTGATGGAGCTTGAGAGGTGCTGCAAAGAGGAATGGGCGAAACTGGCCAAGGATAGGTGTGCCAAGCTTGTGGCATCATATTCAAAAAGACTTGAGGCTGTAATTGCTGCCAAAGGTGCATCGACAAAGTATTGAGCACAGGCTGTGAATACTTATGTACATAGGATTTCTTAGTTTTTTTATTTTTAATAAATTTGCAAAAACCTAAAGTAAACTTTTTTCACATTGTCATTATGGGGTGTTGTGTGTAGAATTCTGAGGAAAAAAATGAATTTAATCCATTTTGGAATAAGACTGTAACATAACAAAATGTGGAAAAAGTGATGTGCTGTGAATACTTTCCGGATGCACTGTATGTTTATATTGTCAATGCAGCTCCTTATAAAACAGTACAACAGAGGTGCAAATATAAATATTGTCATCTTTACTTATGTTGTGTCTGCTTTTGGATATCAGTTACGGATCTGCTGATGAGATTAAGAAAGCCAAAAGAAGACAAAGATGAACCTGTATCAGAGTAATGGCAAGAACAAAGTGTGAAGACGAATGGAAGCTGGCCAAGATCTAAAGCAGACCACTTCATCTGTTAAACATGGTGGTGGGGGTGATGTGGCATGAGCATGTATGTCTGTCACAGGCACTGGTGCACTTATCCTCATTAATGATCTAACTGCTGATTGCTGCGGCACAATAAATTCTGAGGTATATAGAAACATCTGATCTGCTGAAGTTCTAGTAAATACCTGCAAACGCATTAGACGGTGCTTCATCCTACAACAAGGTAATGATCCAAACGTACTGCTAAGCCAACATAGGAGTTTGTCAAACTAAAAAATGAAAATTCTTGAATGGCTACTTACGATGCCTTCTGTGAGCAGACAAGTGAGTAAGAAATATTTTCTTACCTTGAGAAAACAGTGTCAAGCATTTGCAATAAAATGCATTATTTACGTTTACTTTTTTTGTCACAAGAATACCTCAGAATTGCAAAAGTCACGTTTTCTTAAACTGAAACCTTTGCTATTTCAAAAAGGAGCTATTCAGTAAATTTTAAAGCTTTTTTTCATATTGGGTCCATGGTACCTATTAGTTCCATTTTAATACGCAAGAGCACTCTATTTTTTTAATTTATAAAGTATACTTCACTAAAATACAATTCCATGTGGCAAATTAATATAATAACATGGTTGTCAAGAAATAGATTTGACTTGAAAAATTCCAAACTTAGTCTTTAAGGTGTTTTCCCTTTTCTCTTCCCTTCACTTTGTGTTATTCTTTTTTCTTTAAATAAAATATGAAATATTCAGGTAACTTTGTTTTCATTTGGCCTGGCGTTTTTACATTGTTACCTCTGTCCTCTTGATATTTGTGGACATTTTAAAATTCTAACCCCGTTTTGGGCCCTTGCAGGCCAGAAAGGTTGTTTTTTGATTTTGGAGCTGGGTTGCCTGAGGATGAGGCCTCATGAGTGGGCCCAGACCAGAATTACATTTTCTAAGCAAAGGTATACATCGGACTATGGTTTTCTTTAATTCTGAAACATCTTGTGCAGTCACTTTTGCATGATAATGTTCCCCGATTATAGTGATTATTTATTTCGTAATGTTGCAATGTTTTCTTATATGGTGTGCCAAGTGTTATGATTCCTGTTACCTGCACACTGCTCAAGATTTCCAAGTAATGTGGCTTTGGATGATGGCGCGTCTTAATGTCATCAGGGCGAAGATTCATTTGTGTATGTGATTTGTATAGAAAACATGCAAAGTTTTGTCCCCCCCCCCCCTCTCAAATTGCTTTTTCCTAAACTTCTGGTTTTCTCTCTGACTTTGCTTTCTGATTAGTGATTAAACTTCGATGCAGTAACTTTCATCTTCTCGGTTTAAAATTGTTTGTAGTTTTGACTACATTTCATGCCCTGGTCCTCTTCTAGCATTCAGGCGGAATAATTGGGGCAGAAATATGAAACACTTCCTTTTTGATTCTACCAGCACATGGACTACATGGCAGCTCTTAAGAACAACTTAAGATTTTTCCCAGGAGTACTTAAATACCATTGTTTGTTTCTCCTATTGTTTGACCTATCTTGGCTTACTCTACTGTGAATATTTAGTAATACTACAGGTATGTACATACTTCTCAAGTTCAAGTCTGTGGGCTGCAAACAGATCACACAATACAACATTGTTTCACATTGTAGTCTTTTTCATTAGTTTCTCCCTTCTTCTAGTGCTTCAAAGAGTTTTCCTTATTAACATTTAAATGCATGTATATAGGAATCTTCACTGCTTAATGCAGGCTTGAGCTTTTTTTTGTAGCACACATAGACAGAAGCAATGATATAAAAAACATCTTTAAACAAGCAAGAAAATAAATGCACCATCTGGTAGTTTGGTGGGATGGCACAGTGCTTAGTGCTTTTGCCTCAGAGTTCTGTGGGCCCACATTTGATTCCCAGTCAGACCACTGTCTATGTTGAATCTGCACATTCTCTGTGACTAATAATCAGGTTTCCTCCCAACAATATTTATTTAAATATCACATTTTCATTCAGAAGTGTGTCTCATAGTGTTTTAAAAATAGTACTCTAATATCATGAAGACAGTTATATTAGGTTATTTGAAATCTCTGTATGGGCCCAGTGTAAATGTAGTGTGCCCTACAATGGACAGCATCCCTTTGAGAGTTGCTTCTTATTGTGTGACTGATGCTGCTTGGCTAGCCTCTGGCTCATCAGGCCCCGTATTAGACTAACATTAGAGACTCTCATTCCAGTGGGATTACCATTATGTGAATTAATCATAGCATTTTGCCTGGTAGAGAATTTTAATTAGTTTTTAGAGTCAGCTGGTCTTGTTCATTGAAAAATCTCTTGTTTTGTAAAAGGCATTCTGGTAAAAAACATATATGAGTATCAAACAACATATGTATATTTACCTCTGTGTGTTGTAATATTTTTAATTCAGTTCAGTTCAGTTTATTTTTGTAGTGTTCTTCACTACAAGCTCAGAGGGCTATAACAAATTTATAGGAAATTGCAATTACCAATTTAACAAATTAATAATTACATAATGTATACACATAAAGACACCAAATTGACTAACTGACATAAATGTTTGTTGATTAACATAATTGTTGAGCCAAAAACTCCTGTCAGCAGCATCCCTGGAGAAAATAAAACTCTAGCAGGCCCACAGCCAGTTATAGCAGACAAAGCCAGACACAATCAAGTCCTAGAGACCTTGGTCATCTGGGCCCACACCTCCTTCTGGTCATAAACCAGAAGAAGTTGTGTTGGGCCATTTCATCTAATGACAGAATCGTTCCATCCAATGATTTTAAGACTCCCAGTATCTCAGATGTCTCTGCAAGAGCAGCATAAAAATAGAATAGTGGTATCAAGTGCCACAGCAAAAGAAAAGAATCTGAATAGAGGATGATAGTAACAGCTCATAACAATTATATTACTTATGATTTTATATGCATGACTAAAAAGTAGAGGTGTAGTGTGAACAGCTGATTGGCAGTTCTAGCCAGGGCAAGCTAAAGTAGTGAAACTTCAGCCTGGATTTAAAAACTGAGACTAAAGGGGCAAGTCTTATTCAAACAGGCAGATTGTTCTTCAATGTTGGTGTTTTGTAGCTTAAATCCCAGCTTCTCATGGTTATTTTGTTAATCCTTGGAATCTTTAGTAGACCAGCATATAGATCTTAATATACACTATGTTCTTTTGAATAATGATAAGTTCAGATAAGTAAGCAGAGCCTTGGCCATTTAAGGGTCTATATGTAAGAAGACGGATTTTGAAATCAGCCCCAAGCTTTACTGGAGCCAGTGTAAAGGATTAAGAAACATAGTTATGTGGTTGTACCTTCTAGCTCTTGTAATGATTCTTCAATTAACTGAAAGCTGCATGAAGAACTGTTTGAACATTCTGTGATAAACGCTTAAGTTGTATGGTGATTCAGGAAAACTAATTACGAGGGTTGTCTGGGTTCCGCGCGGAATCACTTGAAATAAGTAGCCAAGGATTTTTTTGTCTATTTTTCTCATGTACTTCGATCCTTTTTAAACTTTTTCCAAGTATTCACCGCCAACATCAATGCACTTTTGGGCTCTTCTGACCCACGCCGCAAAACACTCGCGAAAGGCTGTCTTTGGGAGGTTGTCCAGCTGTTCTTTGACAGCTGCAATCAGTTCCTCTCGAGTTTCGAAGTTGTGGCCTCGCAGGGGTTCTGTCACCTTCAGGAAGAGCCAAAAGTCACATGGTGCAAGATCAGGCGAGTAGGGTGGTGGGTTCAAAACGTTGACACCACTGTCTTCAATGAAATGCTTCGTCGCATTAGCCGTGTGGGCTGGCGCATTGTCATGATGCAAAAAGTGCCTTCGCATGTTCTTGGACCAGCCTCTAGCCATCGCAGAAAAAACATCAGGCAGGCACTGAGTGGTGTACCACTCAGAGGTGACAGTTGTCCCCTCCATCAGCGGAATTGACGCGACATTGCCATCGATGTTGAAAAAGATGGCAAACATGGTGCGTTCCACCAAGCAGATTAAACCATCAGAAAAGTCATAAAAAATCATCACTCGAAAGTCACGCACGCACGGAGTCGGGAGCTTCGCCGCTAGCGCCGGCTGCGCACTCTCAGTTCGTTTGCTTCTCGTGTTCATTCTGAAGGAAGAGAGGGAGCAAAACATCTGAACAAAAACATGCAACCACTTGAATAATCCCTCTACACAGCAGAACAGGTTTCGAGAGGCTGACACTCGACAAGCGATAAAATTCCGCGCGGAACCCAGACAACCCTCGTATAAGACGCATTGATCAGGAAAATTCACCAAAACTTTTTGTGCGAGAGATTAGCTTGCTTTTTTTCCCCCCAGTATATATATATATATATATATATGTTATCCTTTAAGGAGTACATTAGCTGACCATAATGAGAATATTACAAAAATTCTTTGATGTTCTGTATAGGTTCATTGTACATTGTGTATTCACTTGCTGGTTTAAGCATGTTTTGCTCCTTGCTATATTGCACAGATCAGGTGGTGACAGGGATATAGCACTTATTCATTGAAACACAGGTTTTGTGGGTGTTAGTTTGTTGTGGTGATAGGAGCACAGATTCCACAGAGAGAGAAAGGACTCGGAAGATTATTTTCTCTCAAGGAGACACAGATGCTGCATTGGTTAGCATGGCTACCTCACCGATCAGGTCACATTGTTAGGCATGATAATCAGTCCACCTTAACTGGCAGGTGCTTCTCTAGTCCTCAGGGACATTTAAAAAGGCCGTTGCACCTAATAATCCAATCAGTGCATTTTGGCAAAATTCCCAAATGTTTTTTTAATTTTGGGCTGTCTTTACCGTTTAGGGAAACCAGGTGGTTGCCTAAGGTGGCAAAAATTTTGGGTGGCTTTTTTTTTTTTTTAACAATACTGACTGACTTACAAACACTTGGACTCAATATGACCATTTGATTAATACTGTTTTATATTATTTGCATGTACTAGCAATGTTTGCTCTTAATATGTGATGATCAACACAATCCAAAAGTAGCACGAATAACAACAATAATGACATTAATAATAATCCTGAAACATTACACAGATGCAACAAAGTAAAATTATTAAAAATATTAAAACTGCAACTGGACTACAGCTCTTGAGTGTATTGCTAAGGGATGATTTAATTCAAATTATAAGCATCTCTCAAATGGACTAATGTTAAAATTTGTGCTAAAACATTGCAAATTTGTTCACCACTATTTATCACATTTGTTCTTGGCACAATAAGAAAAGCTCTCTATAGTCTCTATATAACTTGTGCTTAGTTATACTGCATTATTTGACACATGAGGGAGGATACAGTAAATATGGACCATGGATAAATGTTTACAGATAATCACTATACTTTTAATTTAATTGAATTTTAATTGATTATATTAAATTTGTCGGTGTGTTTTTTAAAATTTAATTCAAGTTTTGTGTGTTATGTAGCTGCCTTGGTAAAATAATAACTAGGCTGTCACCATCATCACAAGCTACATGTTTATTTGACGGTTTAAATGGAGACGTACAGAATGCTAATACAGTTTAAGTTATAATTTGATTATGTGAAACAAACAATGTTTTTCTTTAGAGAAACGTTAAATGCAAAAATAAATAAATATGCCCTGCTAATACAGCCCAATTCAGTGTTTTATGAAATGTCACCTCTCAAAAGCATATTTTTCTATGACAGTTTTGTAAACAGATGTTTATAAAATGTACCTCTGAACATTCTCAAATTGTCAATCCACTGTTTTGTATCCAAAGTCCATATTTCACTCTTCAGTTATGCACTTCTCTCATTTCTTTGCTTTTATATGTAAGAGTCAGTGATGATTCCACTCAAAGCAAAGGGAATGGTGGGTGCTATTTACAGCTTCACCCAGGGCAGCAGTAATGCTTTGAGTCAGCCCTGAACAAGTGTAATAGATTGGCACAGTTTCACCTGTAGCTACGCTACTGGTCAAAAGTTTTAGGACACCTCAGTTTTTCCAAATCTTCTTCAAATTTAATCAGTTGAAATACAATAAATGACCCACCATGGTGAAAAGGTAAGCTGTAAACTGCAAGAGGTTTAAATTTAAGGTTTAGGTTAGCAAAAACTGAAAAAGGATATTTCAAAATATTACAAACTAGCTGCCCCACGTGGCTCTGCCCGCATAGTAGTGAAACAGGACAAACTTTAACAATCAATAAACACACAGGTATCACTAGCTAAGTGGAGCCAAGGTACTGTCTAAAATGTGGCCAGAGATACACTGACTCGAATGGAGGCTGGCGCGTGAGTGAGGAGGGCCCTGCCTGGCTCCCCACTCCTAACATCATGCTTCCCCCTTTCCTCGGACTGCAGCCTCTGTCTCGGAGTAGCGTGAATAAATCACTCTTACAAGTGAACTATGATACTTAGTGCGATGGGAGAAGTCGCAAAATCAACCGGAATGTTCAAGCAAATTATAGAATAAAACCCCATCTATATCCGTTAAGTAGTTCTCTTGTGAAAGCGGACAGACATACATACTGTACAGACAGACAAACACTGGAATTTATATATATATGGAAATGTCCCTTCTTCAGGGAACAACAAATAGGTTACAACCTACAGATTATCTGCAGCAGTTAAAGTAAGTGAACCCTTGCAAGTTGAAGCAAACAGTTTGCACAAGTGTCCCAACTTCTGTTGATTACTTATAAACCCTTGTCTGTTGGCACACACACGCGCGCATGGGAGGCAGTCTAAGGGCTTAACTGGGGATAAGACGCAGAGTAGGGGGTTGACAAACTGCACTAATGCTTTTTCTCCCTCTCCCACATACCAGCAGAAGGGAAGCCAACCTAGAACTCCAGACCACACCCTCCTACAGACTTCACTTCAGCCTAAGAACCCACCTCTTCCTGTACAGCTCCTTTAAGAACAATCCCTCCACTCTTCACTTCAGTCTTATTTTGACTCAGTCCGTGTTGATTACTCTCAATTCGACATTTTGTTTCGCCGACAATATACAAGGTGGATTTTGTTTCTTTTATACTATCTTAAAGCAGTGTTGGAAAAGACTTTGTTAGTACACCCTCTTAAGTACCACCTGGGCAATATTCCATGGATAATGGCAAGAAAACAACAATTAAGAAATGAAATGAGACAGAGCATTATTACCTTTAGAAGTGTAGGCCTTTCATTTAGAGAAATTACTAAAATAAAAAAATCAAAATGTCAGAGAGTACAGTGGTGTCCTACACAATCCAAAGGCAATTAGAAACTGGAAGAAACTCAATCAGAAGACAAGTTTATGAGGGTCACCAGCTTACATGATAGAAGTCTCACAGCACAACAGCTTCATGCACAGCTTAAGAGTGGTTGACAAAACCAAGTCTCAGTTTCACCTGTAAAGAGGTGACTTTGTGCTGAATGGTTACACTGGGTGACGGGCATTCTAAATGAAAAGGGTTAACACAGTTTGACTGTTATATCAGTAAAAGGTAGCTATTTTGATGAAGCAAAAATTTGAGCAGAATTTTGTACACTTAATGATTCCTTGGCTTATTTTTTTATTTGCCATTGTTTATTTGTTCTCTGTGTCGATTTCATGAAACATTAAACTGTGTGCATTTCCTTTAAAACTGAAAAACCTGAGGTATCCTGAAACTTTTAACTGGTAGTGTATATATTGCAACTTTATCTTCAGTCAAACAGAAATGATTCCTAAATTGCAATTCAGTATCAGTACTTGATATATTGAAAAATCTTTGTGAGAAGTCGAGCAAAATGACACCTTTTATTGTCTAACTAAAAAGATTACAACATGCAAGCTTTTGAGGCAACTCAGGCCCCCTCTTCAGGCAAGATGTAATCACAGAATTACAATGTTGTGATGACATTGTATCAATGTGATCTTGGGTGAGTACCCTTGGAGAGGTTAAATGTCCTGTGCACTATGATCTGTAAAGATGAGTACTGAAGTCCTTATTGGATTTGCTTGTGTACAAGCAAGAACTCCACTTGTTCTTCTTATTCATTAAGATGCGGTTGTCATTAAGACAGCTTATCCTTCTAATTCTTTACTAAATTCTGATGTGGAGGAGGCTGAAGTAGTAAAGCTCCCTTAAACTGCTGCATAATATTAACCTTTCCTAATTAAACTAAAACTAAATTTTGAGCCTAGTAGTTTTTCTTTTCTTTAGGGACTGAGAAGTAAACCCAAAAAGATGGCACGTGTCAAGTCTGACCTGATTGATGTGGACCTTGTCAGGGGTAAGGAGCTCTGTGTATGGAGTATAGAATGAATGACAGTGCCGAAAGTTCTCTTCAGCCTCTCTCTCTGTCTTCCCGGCAGGTTCCACCTTCTGTAAAGCCAAGCCGGAGAGCCCTTGGACAGCATTAACTCGTAAAGGCATTGTTAGGGTACTCTTTTTGCCTTTTTTTTATCAGTGGTGGATTCACGTGACCTCAAAAGGAGTTTTTGCCTGGCTTCTCTTACTTTACGCTCTACAGGGTAAGCCAGTTATATTGAAGGAGCTGTTTCTTAGATAGATAGATAGATAGATAGATAGATAGATAGATAGATAGATAGATAGATAGATAGATAGATAGATAGATAGATAGATAGATAGATAGATAGATAGATAGATACATACTTACTTACTTACTTACTTACTTACTTACTTACTTACTTACTTACTTACTTACTTACTTACTTTCTTTCTTTCTTTCTTTCTTTCTTTCTTTCTTTCTTTCTTTCTTTCTTTCTTTCTTTCTTTCTTTCTTTCTTTCTTTCTTTCTTTCTTTCTTTCTTTCTTTCTTTCTTTCTTTCTTTCTTTCTTTATTAATCCCAAGGGGAAATTCCTGTTTTACATTGTAACTTTTCAAGCATTTTTACTGATTTACAATATATGAGCTTTCAAAAGGTTATATCTGAGCCAGCTGTGCTGCTAAGACAGACACTAGATAAACTGCTATATGGCAAGTTTATTAATATAGAAATTTTTACGTCCACAGACGGGACCAAATAGAATATTGTGGTTGACTCCCCCCTACATTCTATGTATGTTTTCTTTTATTCTATCATTGCAGTCCAAACTAATCTAACTTTCAGTGTGTGTTTAAAGAAGGTGACTGAAGGATCTATAATAATGAGTATGATGGCTGAAAGCTTCTAATTTTCATTATTATAGGGCTCAAAGTGATTTCTAGTCAGAGAGCATGCCAAATTTAACAACTGCATTTACTAGCGAGGGTGTCAAATTATACAAGTAGAAATTGCAGGGGTGACTGATTAACTGATTACACAAATCCCTCACAAATTTTCATAACCATTCTAAATGTTGTATGTAATATGAGGTTGCCTAATTTTGCAGCACAATGGAATGAAAAGAGGAAGACTACACAAAACCCTTAAAACAGACATCTTTACAGGGTCCAAAGTATGATGAGCCTCTTGCACAGTTCAAAACATTTCCTTTTTTCCTGACAGCCACCATTTTTCTTAACTGTTAGTGGACATTGTATATGCAATGTATTTCCAGTCATTGGGTGTTAACTCTCACTGTCACAGGAGTCCACTATCTGACTTGCAACTCACCACAAGAAAATGAAAATAGTTTGAATTTGTTGTGGTGAGTCTGAGAGAGTTGCAGAGACTGTTAATAGTGTTATAAGCAAGTCATACTACATAAATAATGGTAAGGAGTTCATGCTGTAAAAGTCTACAACTCACTGTGATTTCCCTAAAATTACTTAAACAAATACTACAAGTGAAAATTGTAGGAAAAGTCATGCATTATGAAGCCATCTTAAGTTAAGCTAGAAATTCTGTTTCCAGTACATTTATGAAATACTGAGAGTTATTGATATTCAGTTGTTCGCCCAGCAAGGACCCTATCAGGTGTGCCATAACATTTCTTTACTAGTTTAAATATATCAATATTGGTATTGAAGCTAAAGGTTAATCTAACATTAATCTTTTAAAATTACCAGTCTTGAAAATTTTAAATAAATTTAAACAAAGACTGATATCCTCAGTGAAACACCACTGTAATTTGTAGACTGTCGTTCTTAGGTGCTTTTGTGGCCAATGTGTTGTTTATTTTTTTGCACCTCATTTGAGTGTTTTATAACTGGAATATAAGAAATCCTTTGACAAGGACAGGCCATTTTCCTAATGTCGTATTGCTTCCTGGTCAACAGATTTTTTTAATTATCTTCGAGAACCATCAAACTCAGGCGGAGGGGTGGCGCAGTGTTGGCACTGCTGACTTGCAGTAAGGAGACTAGGGTTTGTGTCCTGAGTCCTCCCTGCATGGAGTTTACATGTTCTCCCCTTGTCTGCGTGGGTTTCCTCTGGGTGCTCCGATTTACTCCCACTGTCCATAGACATGCAGGTGAGGTGAACTGGCGATTCTAAACTGGCCCTATTGTTTGGTGTGGGTGTGTATGTGTGTTCACCCTGTGATGGACTGGGGCACAAGGCAGGGTTTGTTCCTGCCTTGTGCCCTATGCTAGCTAGGATAGGTTCCAGCAGACCCCCGTGACCCTTTTCAGGACTAAATGGGTTAGTAAATGACTGACTGACTGACCTTCAAACTCTGACTCATTGTGCTGTTTTCAACTGTAACACAAGGTAATAGTTGTAAATGTAAAAAATATTTTCTAAAAATGTTTGTGAAATTTATCTTTGACCACCTTTATCTGTGCCCCATGTTCTTTATAGAATAACATTTTTTCCAATAAAGGCAGGTATCAATCTCTCTCTTTCATTTTCTTCATAATTATAAACACTTTATTTGTCCATTCATTTTCCTTAACCCACTTATTCCAATATAGTGCTCAAGGAAGCTGGAGTGCACCCTAGCAGCATCAAACAAAAGTCATGAATCACCCCTGATAGGGCATTAGTGCATCACAGCGTACATTCACACACTGTTCCAAAGAAGTACATGAGTGTTCGGGGTGTGGGAGGAAACCGAAGTGCTGAGAGAAATCTCATGCAGACTAATGAACAAACTGCAAAGTCTCCAGGAGACATTGCCTGAATGCATGTATTAATGACCATGTACTTAGTTTAAATTAGCTCCTGGAATCTTTTCTCATATCTCTTGTGCAATAATCCTGAAATCAGTCTAGATGTTATTTAATTTTGACATTCTGTAGCCCACTGATGTCTTTCTTGTAATATGGATGCCAAAACTGTTATTATTATTAGACATACAGTATATAAACGAAAAACCTGTGTGTGTATGGAGCAGTGTGCTCTGCTCGCACTCAGTCACAGCCACTAGATGGCACATGCATGCACTTTTACATTTCTTCAGTGCTTGCATGCACCTCACTTCTCACTACGAAAGAGCTGTGTGCAGCAAACACTGCCGCACAACAACGACGTTGTGCTAATGACATAGGAGAAGAGACACAACTAAAAACATTGTCTATCTGGAGGTATTTTCTTGAGAGAAAGATTAGTAGGACTCATATGCCAGTGATACGGCTAAGATATGGTATCGCCAGTGTCTTCTTATGAAAGCTAGTGGGGCAGCAAGCACATGTGGGTCCACGTCCTCTGCCCTGGGTAATTCTTAAGAGTTAGCTGACGAATCTCCAAGTTCACGAACATAGTAAACCTGCTTAGGAGTCTTTGGGTTGTTCTTTGTCCCATCAACCAGACACAGCTAGTTATTATTATAAGATTCCAGCACCGCATAAGTAAAACCTCTCCTTTACACAGCATGGAATGGTTTTTAACACTGTCTAATCAAGGGTGAGTAACGTCAGTCTTAAAGGGCCGCAGTGGCTGCAGGTTTTTGTTCCAACTCAGTGGGTTAATTAGACACCAATCCTTGCCAATAACAGCATAGTTAGTGTTTTAACTCTGCAATGTCAGATTATTCTTATAGTGTATATTTTTTCTTTCCAAGAATATCATCCAAATGATTGGAAGCCCGAAACAGATTAGTAATTCTCAGTCCTTCTTTTTTTTTTTCTTTTAAGTTTTCATCCAAATATTTTATTAAACCAAAGAGTTCACAAAAGAACACACACGTGTAAATGGAAAACAAATTAGGTGGAGAACTGTTGGTTGCTTTGTCATTTGCATCTCATTGTTAAAAACAGTGAATGAAGCAGTTAAAGACTTAAAATAAGGCATTGTGGGTGGAAAATATTGACAAGTGAGACAATTAAAATTTAAGCAATTGGGTTAAAACAAAAACCTGTAGCCACTGCAGCCCTCCAGGACTGACAATGCTCACCCTGGTCGGAATCAAACTGTTTGCCTCCTAGCCGGGCTGTTTTAAAGGATAAACTTTTCTCAGCTGATTTTTAAAACTTATTATTTCAAATCTACTTCATTAAATACAATGCAACAAGTGGTCCAGCACTTACCCTGAATGCAAAGTCAGGAAGTAAATCTAAATTCAGTGCCAGTTCATCAACCAAACTCACACAGACAATTTAGAACTGCCAATTAACCTAACACACATACAGTATCTTTTGAATGTGAACGGAAGTGACAGTTACCCATTGACAAAATTACACAAATGCAGGAGAACTCTACAAGATACCAGCCAGGGGCAAAATTAAAATCTAGGTTGCTGGGATTGCAAGGCAGCAGCACTAACCACTGCACCGTCATTACAGTCGGTACTGTAATTTTGTTTTTGTTTTTTTTTTTTATGCTGATAGAATGCAAATTCAAATTTTAGTCATGTAATAAACACTAATTGAGCAAATGATCAGGAACACTACACATATACTGGGTCAGGCCTCCTTTTGCTCTCAAAACAGCCTCAGTTTTTTGTGGCATGGATTCCACAAAATGTTGGAATCATTCCTTTGAGATTCTGATCCTATTAACATGATTGCATCACACAATTTCTGCAGATTTGTCAGCTGCACATTCATGCTGTGAATCTCCTATCCTACCACATGCCAAAGGTGTGCTATTGGATTCATGGACTGGGAAGGCCACTGAAGAAACACTGAATTCATTGCCATGTTCTTGCATCCAGTTTGAGATGACTTTTGCTTTGTGACCTGATGCATTATCATGCTGGAAGTAGCCATTAGAAGATGGGTAAATTGTGTCCATGAAGAAATGCAGATGCTCAGCAATAATACCCAAATAGGTTGTGGCATTCAAGTGATGATTGATTGGTATTAACAGGTCCAAAATATTCCAAGAAAACATTCCCCTACACCAGCCTGGACTGTTAACCCAAGGCAGATTGGGTGAATGGACTCAGGCTGTTGGTGCCAAATTCTGAGCCTATAAACTGTGTGCCTTCATCAGAACAGTCTTTTTTTTTCTAGGTTTCAGCTGTCAAGTTGTGGCGAGCCTGTGCTCACTGCAGCCTCAGCTTTCTGATCTTGGCTGACAGGAGTAGAACCCAATGTGGTCTTCTGCTGTTGTAGCTACTCTGCCTCAAGGTTCAACATGTTGTACTTTCTGAGGTAGTTTTTTGCTCCCCACAGTTGTACAGAGTGGTCATCTGAGTTATTGTAGGCTTACTGTCAGCTTGAACCATTGTGGCTACTCTCCTCTGACTTCTGTCATTAACAAGACGTTTCTGTTCACAGAATCTGGGTGATGTTTGTTTTTCAGACTGTTCTGAACAAACTGTAGAGACTATTGTGCATGTAAAATTCCAGGAGAATAGCAGTTACAGAAATACTAAAACCAGCCCATCTGGCACCAACAATCATGTCATAACCAAAATCACTGAGGTCTCATTTTTTTTCTCAATTCTGGTGTTTGATGTGAACATCAGCTGAAGCTGCTGACTTATATCTGTATGATTCGTTGTACAGTTGTGCTTGAAAGTTTGTGAACCCTTTAGAATTTTCTATATTTCTGCATAAATATGACTTAAAACATCATCAGATTTTCACTCAAGTCCTAAAAGTAGATAAAGAGAAACCAGTTAAACAAATGAGACAAAAATATTATACTTGGTCATTTATTTATTGAGGAAAATGATCGAATATTATATATTTGTGAGTGGCAAAAGTATGTGAACCTCTAGGATTAGCAGTTAGTTTGAAGGTGAAATTAGAGTTGGTGTTTTCAATCTATGGGATGACAATCAGGTGTGAGTGGGCACCCTCTGTTATTTAAAGAACAGGGATCTATCAAAGTCTGCTCTTCACAACACATGTTTGTGGAAGCGTATCATGGCACGAACAAAGGAGATTTCTGAGGACCTCAAAAAAAGAGTTGTTGATGCTCATCAGGCTGGAAAAGGTTACAAAACCATCTCTAAAGAGTTTGGACTCCACCAATCCACAGTCAGACAGATTGTGTACAAATGGAGGAAATTCAAGACCATTGTTACCCTCCTCAGGAGTGGTCGACCAACAAAGATGACTCTAAGAGCAAGGCGTGTAATAGTCGGCGAGGTCACTAAGGACCCCAGGGTAACTTCTAAGCAACTGAAGGCCTCTCTCACATTGGCTAATGTTCATGTTCATGAGTCCACCATCAGGAGAACACTGAACAACAATGGTGTGCATGGCAGGGTTGCAAGGAGAAAGCCACTGCTCTCCAATAAAAACATTGCTGCTCGTCTACAGTTTGCTATAGATCACGTGGACAAACCAGAAGGCTATTGGAAGAATGTTTTGTGGACGGATGAGACCAAAATATAACTGTTTGGTTTAAATGAAAAGTGTTATGTTTGGAGAAAGGAAAACGCTGCATTCCAGCACAAGAACTTTATCCCATTGTGAAACATCGTGGTGGTAGTATCGTGGTATCGGCCTGTTTTGCTGCATCTGGGCCAGGACGGCTTGCTTTCATTGATGGAACAATGAATTCTGAATTATATCAGAGAATTCTAAAGGAAAATGTCAGGCACATCCTAGAGTTGAAGCTGTTCTGTACGGAGGAATGGGCCAAAATTCCTCCAAGCCGGTGTGCAGGACTGATCAACAGTTACCGGAAACGTTTAGTTGCAGTTATTGCTACAAAGGGGGGGTCACACCAGATACTGAAAGCAAAGGTTCACATACTTTTGCCACTCACAAATATGTAATATTCAATCATTTTCCATAGTAAATAAATGACCAAGTATAATATTTTTGTGTCATTTGTTTAACTGGTTTCTCTTTATCTACTTTTAGGACTTGAGTGAAAATCTGATGATGTTTTAGGTCATATTTATGCAGAAATATAGAAAATTCTAAAGGGTTCACAAACTTTCAAGCACAACTGTATTACACTGCTGCCACATGATTGGCTGATTAGATAATTGCATGGTGTTAAGGTCAGCCCTGACACAGACAGACATAGGACACAAGTTCAAAGCACACAAGCGGTTTTTATTTTCTTTTTCCCTTGTGGGAAACACCTTCCCCGTTCCCCGCAAGTATAACACACAGTCCCCAACACAACACAATACTTTTCCTTCTCTTTTTTCTTTCTTTCTCCTCCACTCTCCCTCCGGCAAGCTTTGTCCTCCTCCTCCTCCCAACTCTGGCTCCCGGAGTACAGTAATCCCTCCTCCATCGCAGGGGTTGCGTTCCAGAGCCACCCGCGAAATAAGAAAATCCGTGAAGTAGAAACCATATGTTTATATGGTTATTTTTATATTGTCATGCTTGGGTCACAGATTTGCACAGAAACACAGGAGGTTGTAGAGAGACAGGAACGTTATTCAAACACTGCAAACAAACATTTGTCTCTTTTTCAAAAGTTTAAACTGTGCTCCATGACAAGACAGAGATGACAGTTCCATCTCACAATTAAAAGAATGCAAACACATCTTCCTCTTCAAAGGAGTGCGCATCAGGAGCACAGAATGTCACATAGATAGAGCAAACAAATCAATAGGGCTGTTTGGCTTTTAAGTATGCGAAGCACCGCGGCACAAAGCTGTTGAAGGCGGCAGCTCACACCCCCTCCGTCTGGAGCAGAGAAAGAGAGAGAGAGAGAGAGAGACAGAGTTTGTTTTTCAGTCAAAAATCAATACGTGCCCTTCGAGCTTTTAAGTATGCGAAGCACCTTGCAGCATGTCTTTTCAGGAAGCAGCTGCACAAAAGATAGCAACGTGAAGATAATCTTTCAGCATTTTTAGACGAGCGTCCGTATCGTCTAGGTGTGCAAACAGCCCCCCTGCTCACACCCCCTACGTCAGGATCACAGATAGTCAGCGCAAGAGAGAGAGAAAAGTAAGTTGGGTAGCTTCTCAGCCATCTGCCAATAGCATCCCTTGTATGAAATCAACTGGGCAAACCAACTGAGGAAGCATGTACCAGAAATTAAAAGACCCATTGTCCGCAGAAATCCGCGAACCAGCAAAAAATCCGCGATATATATTTAAATATGCTTACATATAAAATCCGCGATGGAGTGAAAGCGCGATATAGCGAGGGATCACTGTAGTGCCTACTGGCTCCTTTTATAACGCACCCGGTGCTTGACGACCTATTTCCGGCAGCACTTCCGGGTGTGGAGGAAGAGCTGCTCTGTAGGGCTAAGCAGCAGCTACAGCACCCCCTGGCAGCGCCCACAGATCCCAACAGGGCTGCACTATATTCCCATGAAGCCCTTCGAGAGCCCTAGGCACTGCTGCAACCCAGGGGGGCTGCCATCTAGCAATCTGAGGAAGGTACTTTCCTGATCAGGCTTGCTTCCCCGGTCCATACAAGACAGAGGAGCCCCGGCTGTCGGCCACAATTGATAAGCAAGTATATTGGTTTTCCTAAAAGTTTTGGTCATGGAGTATATTGCATGTACATTTACCGTTTAGAGAAGAATGTGTTTTTAACAAAATGTAGAAGTCCTTGTCATTGATACTTACTCATTGTTTCCTTATTTATAAGGTGAACAGACAGCATTCCATATTTTTTTCCTCATTATATTTCTTAATAATTGAAGAATGTGTGAGAATGTGTTAAGCCCTTTCAGTACACTATACTTATTCTTTCAGCCATCGAGATACTGCTAGCAGGACACTGAAAAAATGAACAGGCTGTTTATTCTAGACAGCTCCTTTCATCTAGGTGAATAAATCATTTGCTGCTCATGTCACAAATGTGTTGTATTGTAAAGGTGACTGTGAAGTGAGTTGGAAATTCTAATAAGAAGTGAGAGGCCTAACTGTAAGATGCCCTAAAATGCAGTACAGTTTGCTCTAGTAAGTGATTTCACATTTACTTAATTAGTACTTGAACTGGTTTAAATTAACATCATTAATCATGCCACTATAAAGACTGCATTGTAACAAATGATAATGTAATGATGCAAGAATAAATAAAAGCTCATGTAAAAATGGCCAAATATTAAAAGTGGAGAAAGTCATTTAAATTGCTAGGCTTATTTTTAGTGATTGCACCAACATTAATCTGTTAATTCAGACAGAATTGTATAATCAGTGCCATTTCTTTTTTGCATTAACAATTCTGAGCATTTTAGTTCCTTTGATTCAGTTCATCTGCATGAATCTAGAGCAGGGGTCTGCAGAGTCAGTCCTGAAGGGCCATAATGGCTACAGGTTTTTGTTCCAACCCAGTTTCTTCAATTTGTCAATTACTGATGTTTGAAGCAGTTATTGCTCAATCAACATTTTATGCTTCATTTTAGTTTTTTCACTTATTAAGATTTCCTGCACTTAATTGCTTAGTTTTAGTCTTAAACAGCTGCATTCACTGCTGTTTTTCTTTTTCCCTTATTAGCAATAAGATGCAAATGACAAAGGAAATAGCAGTCTTACCTCTAACGTCTTTCCCAATACACCTGTGTGTTCATCATGAATTATGTTGTTTAATAAAATACAGGAAGGAAACAGAAGAGAAAAAAATATTAAGGACTTTTAATTACTAATCCGCCTTATGTTACAAATTATGATATCCTTGGAGAAGAAAAATCTTCAATATAAGAATGACCTGACATGGCAGAAAGAAAACACTAACAAACTATGAATTTAAAAATGATCTGTTATTTCCAAGGATTGGTTTCTAATAAAGCAATCAGGTTGAACAAAAGCCTGCAGCCACTACGGCCCTCCAGGACTAACTTTTCAGAAAGCTTGATCTACAGATTTGATTTGTATGTTTAATTTACCTAAAGGATTTGTTTAACTCAATAGAGCTTGTAACATTATGCACCATTATATGGCTGTCTACAGAGTAAACACAATTAAAGTATCAAATATGAAAACTAATAAGTACAACAAAGAACAACAAATAGATGTAAAAACAAAAAAATGCAGCACCAATAAACACAAGGAGGAATTACAGAGGACACGTAGTCATTTTTATTACCAAGTGCATTGAAAACTGAACCCAGTTGCAATGTAAAATTGTGATGTGTGGTACATAGGAATAATGGAACAATAAGCCATACATTTTAAAAATATTGAAACAACTGTACATGTTACATTTATGGATATTAAAGCTGCCTTCCAGCTTGATTCCAATTTCATTTTGAATTACCGTATTTTTCACACCATAAGACGCACTTTTTTTTTCCCCAAAAGAAGATTGGAAATGTCTGTGCGTCTTATGGAGCGAATATTGCGTCACAGACCATGATGTGTATTACCTGACAAAAGTCGACATCCAGGGGTAGAGGGCGACAAAACTCACTGTTACGTTACAGGCATTCCCTCTGTGCTTAGAGGAATGTTAGACTCATTGACTCGGCATCTAATCCTTGCGTGTGTGTGAGTTGCGAAATGTAAACAAATATACACAAAGGCAAGATGACATCTACATCTCACGAGGGAGCGAAGCGAGTGCAGAAAACAAAATACTCAGCAGACGGTGTTTTGCGCATTATCACTAAGTCGGACTCTGATTTTTCAGAATCTGATTTTGTTGAGAGTTAAAAGGAGATCGAACAAGAGAGTGAGGAACTGGCATCAGCTGATCGGGACACCAGCCGATGCTGCCCCAGCTGAGCATATTCGTGCAGCCGATGCACCTATGGCAAGGTTCGTGTGGGAGGAATACCTAGACATTGATCCGTGGGAGCCAAACTGGCTACCGGACTTCACAAGACAGTATGGCTTGCTTTTGGACTCGACAGATTACCAGCCGCTGGACTACTTCAGGCTGTTCTTTCCTGAAGCTGCCTTTCAGCTACTGTCAGACTAGACAAACAGGTATGCAGAGCAATTTTTTGAATCGAGGGCTGTGCTTGCACCGCATTCTCGTTTTTCAAACTGGAAACACACAACAAAACACGAGATGAAGGGCTTTGTGGCATTACAAATATAGATGGGACTAGACTGGCGATATAACTTCAGGGAGCATTGGTCCAAACGTGCTTTGTCCCCTGGTGGCTTTGGACAGGTTATGCCATGTGATGATAGGTACGCGCTCCTGCAAAGTGATTGTGAGCAACTGAGCTTCATAAATTCTGACACTAGCGATGAGGAGTTCTTGGGGTTTCCATAAAACTAGAAGAGTGCTTGAACCTTAAAGTCTCTCCTTATTTGTTAATGACAGTGATGATGTTTCTTAATACTGCTGTTGAATTTACATGGTTGAAATATTATTCTGCTATATTTTATTAAACATATTAGTACACCATTTGGTTCAGAATATTTTTTTCTTGTTTTCCTCCTCTAAACCTAGGTGCGTCTAATGGTCAGGTGCGTCTTATGGTGCAAAAAATAGGTATTTGAGTGGAAGCCAATTTTATCTCCAATTAATACTAAAGTTTAGTATCAAATGCGTTGTCTTTTGTACATAGCACAATGAAATTATTAGGTGCTTGTCTGCCACAGATTGCTGAAGGTATTAGAGTACATACAGCACCATACGGTAGTCTGTTGTGTGACATTACGTTTAGATACAAGACACATTCATACAGTTCTAATTGAGATTGACCCAAGGGTGCAAAATGTCCGTAAGACTTATGGCAAGAATGCTAATGGCCCTAAATAGATGAGAGAGAAAGTAACTGCGAAGGATGTCAGAGGTCAATAATAATACGGTTTACCTTTTTAAGACAGTATGTGTCATACAGTATATATCCTGTTTAGAAGTGACCTGTAGGCCAGTAATTTTCTGAGAGTATTTTAATGTTCTCTGCGGTTCCCAGGTGTACAGTTGCCATATCAGGATGTCAAGTAGCAAGTGAGTGTGGATCCCACCTGTCGAAGTTTGAGTTTTGATGAAGATGAGCTTCCCCAGACCTGAAAAGCCCCCACCCCCCTCAATAATGTAGCATTCTAAATTTTCAAAAGCACGGTATCACAACAGTTAGAAGCAGTAACCTTACTAGCCTCTTATAACATTGTCAGTTTGAAGGTATAATTGTAAACAACAGCAATCCAGTAACAAAACTGAACAATAAAAGTAGCCTTCTGTCTAGGCAGATCCTCTGTTTGGAAGTGTTTTTGCTCTGTCTCAGTACCATCTTCTCTCCTCTCAGCTGTGGCTTCCATGCTTTTCTTCCTGGTTCCTGTGGCAAACACCAGTGAACTTGTTGGCCCACTGTGCCTCATGCTTCTCTTAGGAACAGTTCATTGCCAGATTGTGTCTACTCGTCCCACAAAGATGCACTGGAGAAGAAGGTGAAAGAGTTTGATCCAGAACGGTGTATTTCTCTTTTTCTCTGTGTGAACTGGTATGTTTTAAAACTTTGTGTCATTTGACTTTGTGCCAACTCTCATTTCTGGTTTGCAGAAAAAAACGCAGGAGTGCAAGTGGGGAAACCTCTGTAGATAAATCCCGGACCAACTATGCAGTGAACAACGTTCTTAGAGATGCATGGTCCAGTCTGGCTTCAAAATGGTCAGTGATCTTCTTTCAGTACTGGTCAAAGATATCTCATTTAAATCTAAGTAAGGTAACTGTCCTTTATAGAAATAATTGGCCACAACATTAGAAATTGTGCAGTGGACCCTTTTAAACAGTAGCTTATGTTGTTTATATAGCCTTATATTATGAGAGTTGCCCAAAATGTTTTGCAACACACTTTTTGTGATTTCCAGTAATTAAATAAATAATTATTTAAGGATATTGCTAGGATAATGTAGTAATGCAATAGTTAAAATGACAGAAAGATAATCGTAGCAGACAGAGGCAAACATGTGGAACCCAATGTTCTGTGTGTGTGTGTGTCTGTCTGTCTGTCTCCACTGTCGCAGTGCTCATTACTACATGCACATTAATTATTAAGCTTCAGTTACCTTGTGCTACTGAGCTCCTGAATGGATAACAGCAATTTTATCTTTTTATATTCTCTCAGAATTAGGTTTTTTTTCAGTATCTTTTGCCCTTTCCCTGAAACCTCGGCGGTGGATTAAAATGGGGATGGGTGTTTTAGGAAGAAGTCCCATGGGTGTAGCCTTTGCAGTGCAGGATTTCACTGCTATTCACTACAGATTTTTTAATGGGTTGTTCCCAGACATGTATTCTCATTTGAGAATCACATCCAGATCCTGCAAAACTACATCCCTATGCCTGAAAGCTTTTACACTCAGCCTCGTGATGGGAGAGAAAATCTGAGCACACCTCTTTGAGACTGGTGCTTAGACTTTGTAGAACCCAACTTTTACATATGCTAAAGCAAGCCAGGCAAATTAACTACAGAAACAGCTACAGATGTGTCTTGTTTGACTGAAATATTCAAAGTGTTTTAAAACTTTTTGGGCAACTCTTGTACAGTATATAACGTTTTATCCACCACAGAAAGGGCAATATAAAACAGGCTGTCTAAAAAGCTAATGGGGAACCAGATCAACTAACAAATTCAAGTATAATTATAGGGAGATTAGTTCTGTTAAATGTATACTTACTCACATTTCTCCTACATAATACATAACAAATGTTCTGATAGTTCCCCACTATATACAGTACGTATGAAAGCTGTCTTTTACTTGTAGTACTCTAAACTTTTAATACTGTATTAGCCAAGAAACTCATAAAATAAATGAAAATTAAAGCAGAAGAGAAAAAGGAAAGGAAAATAAACAGCAAATTAGTCTACATAGTTGCTTCATTCATATCATATCTGAGAATCTCCCAAGGTGCCACAGAGTTGTTTTAGGTTAATGAGGTAAAATTGTATACAAACCAAAAATTAATTACACTAACCTCAGAGTTAATTTATCCCTTAACTTAAGAGTCACCAGATGTGTAGGAAAAACTGTTCCAACATCTGGCTTTGAACAGAGCTTGTGAAAGTTTTACTGTTACTGACACTGTGTAGCTATAGAATATTGTCAATTAATCTTTTTTTTATGTAACACCAATAACAATATGCACTATCATTAGGCAGTTTACATGATACATTATTAAATACCAGCACAATAAAACCAATACAATGATTTTGTAAAAATAAATATAACACAGATACCAGGAAGCCCTTAAAAATGTACCTGACAAGTTTTAAAAATAAGTATTTGAAGGAGTAGGAAAGGTTAGTCACAGTTACAATGTTAAACTGAAAATGAATTAGAAATCAGACAATGTGCAAGGCAAAGTAAGACAGCAAGACATATTGGTAAATTACAGGAAGATCCAGTACCCCAAGTGAGTGCTGTGTACAATGCTGTTAGTGGCAATACTGTCTTAAGCCATATGATGTTGAGGGTTGTTCCCACGCTACCGGGTCCCACTGAAATCTCCAGAACCTGCCACCACTGATACTTTTTCTGAGGGATGAGCCGAGCAACTGAGGACACCACACAAAGCAAGGGGAATGTGAAACAGTGCTCGGTGCCTTTATTAAAACAGTCCAACAAAAACAAAGGGCTCAATAAGTGCAGTGCCAAAAAGTTCAATAAAGTTCAACGAGCAAATAATCCATAAAAAGTGAAAGTGGAGGTTAAAATCAGTCAAAGAAATAATCTTTTAAAAATGAAGTTAAAACAGTATAGGAGTATCCTTTAATATTCAGTCCCCGGTGCTTCCCTTTAAAAACTGATGTCTCTCTGGTTTGTCCTGCTTGGACTTGCAGCATGGAGAGACGTCAACCAAAAGGCACAGACACTCTTCAATCCTGTTCTGTCCATGACGTTTCACTTGGAGCCACTGGACCCTGCTCTGTGCTCACCACTGCCTTTCCAGGCTCCACCCGGCGAAAGCACGCCATCCTCCCACCATGCCGATCACTGGCTCCACCCGACAAGAGGACACTCCTGAGTGTGATGATCACTCCAGTTCCCAAGTCACTCAACAGGAGTGATCCCCAAGCCCCATCTTGAGCGCTGGCCATGCTACTCCATGGGGTTTCATTCCTGTCCACCTGTTTCTCTCTCTAACCACTGGCTCTGTGTTGCTTCTGCCTTTCTTTTTCCTTTCCTTAACCTCCATCCTTTTTTTCTCACAGTTCCCTCTTTGTTTTTCCCCCTCTCTTCTCCCCCTCAGACCTGTTCAGGTTCTTTTTAAGTCTGCTACCCAATTAGGTGCAGGTGCAAGGAGCCACTCCCTCCACAGCTGTATGGAGGCTCCTGATTGACCCGCCTGCCTCTGCCATTAGTCAGACTTGCCAATCACAGTTGCTCTCCTTTTTATCTGACAGCCAACGATGTACTGCCCAATAGAGCTGGCCCTGTATGAAGGGTTCACAGGTATGGTGGGTTCTGCTGTAATCTTAATCCTATTTTTTTTCCCCTGTTGTAGTATGTAAAACACGAGACATCAGACAGACGAGCTGCTCTTCGGTTTGTGAATCCAGAACTCCCACGCTGCATTGTACGAATTGTACTTCTGGATGAGCATTCTTTTGTTGTCTGCTCTAATGCATACAGAGCTACCCCTATGACTAAAAGTGAAATGAAATCTGTTTGATATTGTAGGAGTGAGTCCCTAGGCATGTCACATTATGCGACCGGATTTACAGGAGTGCACTGTCAACTGCATCCAACTCACTAACCTGATGTAAATGAAGGCTACGAGTGAAAATCACTACAAAATTCGCCTAATGTGACATGGCCTTTAATGAGTAGATGTGTCAGCTGAAAGTCTCAACCTTAGGGGCGTCAAATAAAATACAGAGAGCCAATAAGGATAGGTCGATCTCTATTTAAACACCAAGACATTTGGAGCTTTTTAAAGAAAATGAAGATAGGTCAGTCTCTGTATTTAAACGTGAAGACATATGGAGCTTTCATCAACTAAGGAATAAAGGGCCACTGCAGAAAAAGTGAAAATGCATAATGAGAATCCAATGAGTTCCATTTTTTTTTTTTTTTTTAAAAAGAGTTCTGGGTCTTGCTGTTTCCAGCAGTAAGTGATTGTAATTCAAATTGATCTCATTGTAGAAGTATTGGAATTTTTACCTTAAGTGTAAATGTTTAAATTTCTCGTCATTGTCCCTATCAATGCACCTTTTTTTAGGAGTGTACTTTCTTAGTTTTATCCAATTAATGACAACTAGCTGTGCTGCCATTCTAAGATGTGTTGAAATTTAAGTAATCAAAGAAGACCTCAGCATTAACGTTTGCAGTGCACCATGCAATGTATATGTATCTGTTACATGCCATTTGGCATTGGATTCGTAAAAGCAGTGTTAATGTTTGTGATACGCCATCTGTTGGAATGACGTAGATATAGCAACTGGGTGAACACGTCAGATACACAGACACGTACAGTATTTTCTTTTATTAAGGTGGATTATATTTGGAGCAGACACCATGACAAATGCAACTGAATACTGAATATCTGCAGCTAGTTCAGCATCATATTCACTAGCTTTCACACTAGGAAATAATGGCATAGTTAACCCAAATGTTTGTCATGTGGAATTAAAAACATGGGGATGGTGTTGATAAAGAATCTTATAAAAGAAAAGAAAATAAATACAAAAATATATCCTTGTAACACACAAATGCTAGCTACACTCTATTAAATAAAAAATAGTAAACCCAGTTTTGTAAGTTCTGGATTGATGCGAAAATGCAGAAAATGGGAAAGTAGCTCACACAATGATGGCTGCACAACCAAAATGTAGTGTTTCTGATCATATTTTTCTTTTTTTTCAGCATGAGAATAACTTATACTTTTTTTGCTATTGTTAATTTAAATGCTGGTAGAACGACTTCTATTTTGTTGAAAAAAACTAGGAGCAGATGTTTAGTGTTTGGATCTTCGCATGATTTGAATTTGATTGATTACATTGACTACAATTTACTTTAACATGACATATGAACAATAAACCTAATTTTTTCCATTCAGTTTATAATACAATCAATTTCAGCATGGCAGCTTTCTTATTCCTTGAAAACATCCATCTCATTTTCTCAATCCACAACATATGCATGGTTTTGATTTTATCTTTGCAAAAAAAAAAAAAAAATCTTTATAGAATACCATATGTTATGGTACTGGCACAACAGTTTTAAATAATCTGATTTGTAAACTTAACCTGGGTGACATATGCTTATTTTCAGAAATAGTTTACACCTACATTCAGTATGTCCGACTTTCTTCTTATTTGGATGTGCTTATTTGGATACAGAATAATTAATAATTCTTTGGGATTAACCTAGTAGCACCAGTGGCCACATCACACTATTTTTGTGCTAGTCCTTTTTGCGTTCCGAGTGATTTTATAGTTAAAATTTCTGCTGAGTGCTACACCTATTAGTACAGGTCATTCTAGGTGTTTATGGTATGACCTAGAGCTCCATGCTGCTAAATATGATAAAACTAAATTCTGCCTGGTCTACTTTCAACACAATGAACTTGGCTACTGACTAGATTGTTTCTTAACAGGCCCAGAACTACAGTTGACAAGAAGACCAGAAGTGGCCAAATTCATGACTCGTCCGTCAGTTCCAGGACCTTTCTAAACTGGGGATGTCTGTGGAAGAGATGGAAGAACTCCAGCAAAGGGAAGAGCCAGGTGAAAATCATGATGAAACCATTAGTGTGCAGGAAATTATAGTGTGAGGGTCTGTCAGACTCGAGTTGTTTATTATTGGTGGTGAGGGCAGCTTCCAAAATAAAGTTCAGTTCATAAGATGATACCATTCTCAAGCCTAATTAATCTAATTCAAGATTACAGGAGAATGTAGGCAATCCCAGTGGCATTTGATATACAGTAAGTGAGGAATCAGAGCAGGATAGTATGCCAGTCCATCGCAGGACCCCTGCCACACACAGATAGCTATTCTAACATGGGAACAGTTTATAACTGCTATCTATCTATCTATCTATCTATCTATCTATCTATCTATCTATCTATCTATCTATCTATCTATCTATCTATCTATCAATCAATCAGCCGGATAGTACATTTGATAGAGATATGTGTCAAACTCCTAAAATCTTTCCAGAATTGTGTAAAAAATCTGATCTATTATGACTAAAACCACAATCTCCCAGAATGTTTTCTGCTGGTGTTTCTAACCTCTTTCCCAGTACCTTTGTGAACCCTTTGCACACAGCCCTTAATAGGGTGATTCTTCAGTCATTCTCATAAACTAATTAGTCATTTTTATTGTGGATGAGACACACAACCCCCTATTTCTACTCTTTTGGAACCTCTTCCTTTATCCAGGTTTCTTCAATCATATGATGAAGTCTTCTCTTCAATATATCTCCATAATATTTAAGAAGTTCTAAGGCCACCCTTTTCTACCCCAGGTGTCGTATTATTCTTTAACTCTTCAATATGTAACACTGTGCCCTCCAAACAAACAGTACTCCACATGAACCGACTGAAAAATGTTTTATTCCTATAGCTGTGGCTTCTATCACTCCCAAGTTCAACAGCTGAGAACAGATTTAAACCTCACCTTACACTGTTACTGTACACACACCATTAAATCTCCAAACGCTGAATTGTTTTATGTTTATTTATTGCTAATTATTATTTTACTGATCTTTATTTTGTACCTATGTAAATTTAAAGTATTTCTTTATATATTGCTACTTTTATGAGAAATTTCATTCCAATTTCGTTGTATGCAAGTATAATGATTTAACAAGTTAAACCTGAGACTTTCCTCATCTCTCCTATATGTCGTCCCCTGTTTGTGGGACCCCATAAGGCTCATGGAATGTCCCTAATATCTATTTATAAGATATTCTTCCTATTTTCATGAGAATTCAATTAAACCAGTGCAAAAATGTTCACTCCATGTTTTCAAGATTGGTGAAGGGAACATGTATTTAAAGACTGATACACCTTGGGCCTGACCTTCAAGCCAGCGTTCCTGGATGTCTAGTTTGCTTTAAAGGTAATGACAGTGTGTAACTTTTAAATAAACTGTTTTCCAGGAACATCTTGAATCACAGGTGAGTGGGGCCACGGATGGAGAATCCAGTGATGAAGATGAACAAGTCAACATACATATGTCTGCACTGAGGCATTGTGTGGAGGGCAACTCAGCAGAATATGTTTTGAGGAAGAGAGAGGTGAACACTTCCAATCCTAAGGTCAGATGTCAAACAAGGAAACCTAGGGTATCTTCATACTGTTGAGCTCGTAACTTTGAAGCAAGCATGCAGTCTTTTTAATATTTATTCTTCTGCTCACCAGACAAGAAACAGATACCCACAATGCAGTTTTCAGGACTCTGACAGTGTGGCTGACTCAGAGCCAGAGTGCTCTGGACACATTCAGGTATGCTTCTTGTCTCCTTCAGTGAGCCTTTAAAAATGAAGAGTTTGAATGAGTGGTTCAGAGTATTGCCAAGGTAGACTCTGCTGCTGTTCATGTCTGTGTAGCCGTAAACGTAGGTGGCCGTGTACACGTGTATAATTGTGTTCATATTATAGAGTACATAGATGTGGGTTTGCTTATTTGAATCTGTACTTCTTTATGTATATTTCTAGATGCATATTAAAGTGTGTATTTTTCTCATTATAAGCTTATACTGTACACTGTCGATATTAGTGCTTATAAATATATGAGGTTGTTTATATATTCTTTAAACATCTATGCACCTTTGCCAGTGTGTTTGCAGGCTAAAGTTTGCATATGCAAAAAAATTTTTAAAATAAAGGTCAGTTATTTTCAAATATAATGAATTTAAAAAATACAGTAAACCAATAGGAGAAAATATTAACCATAACCAATAACAAGCTATATGCTCTTTTAAGGCCTGTATGTATGGGTATCTGTATTTCTTTCTGTTGAGGGAAGCTTATTGGAGACTGTGCTTTTATCTTTAGCTAAGTCAACAGATTTTTTCTTCTGTTTGTAATTCTAATGTGTGTTTTAGGCGGTGGTTGTTGTTTATTATACTATTTCTGGATCTATTTACCCCTATGTTGTTCATTTAAAGTATAATCCCTTCTCAATCATGTAGCCCTCAAAAATGGTTTCAAAAGAGTGGTACTAACTAGACATTGTCTGGGGGTGCAGATGCCTTTAGATGAGGAATGGGCAGTCTAGAATACTAGGATCCTCAGTGGCTGTAGACTTTTCATAAAACCAATTTCATAATTTAAAGAGTTTAGCTGATGGAGAGTAAGGCAGGATCAAGCATGGGTCAAACGCGTGCCAAAAGTAATCTCTCAGTCTAAAAGTTATTTAAAAGATTTAGTGAAAATTCAAAGCAAACAGTCCACACAAGAATAAAGAAAAAAGGTTGTTACACACGTAGAATAAAAGGCAAAAAAATTGTCTCTTCTCTAAATTTTGCCTTTCCTGTCAAACTTCAGTTGTTTCTATATTTAAAGATGCTTTACTTCGCCTTCAGTATGCTCTAAACATACTGCATGTTCAATAGGGCATGTTAACTTTCATACTATTGGGCACGTTAAAGCACGGTTTAAAACTATGTGCCCTCCATGCCTAACTCTCCATCCATCCATTTTCCAACCCGCTGAATCCGAACACAGGGTCACGGGGGTCTGCTGGAGCCAATCCCAGCCAACAAGCCACAAGGCAGGAACCAATCCTGGGCAGGGTGCCAACCCACCGCAGGACCCACACAAACACACCCACACACCAAGCACACACTAGGGCCAATTTAGAATCGCCAATCCACCTAACTTGCATGTCTTTGGACTGTGGGAGGAAACCGGAGCGCCCGGAGGAAACCCACGCAGACACAGGGAGAACATGCAAACTCCACGCAGGGAGGGCCCAGGAAGCGAACCCGGGTCCCCAGGTCTCCCAACTGCGAGGCAGCAGCGCTACCCACTGCGCCACCGTCCCGCCCTTGGGCAGGTCACTAACTGAGACTAATCTATGGTCAGAGAGACAAGATATAGTTAGAACATGCCAGTTGAATTCAGCTTGTGGGGGCTGTAAGAAACTCTCAAGACTATGCACCAATATATAGTCAAACATTTAATATGACTTAAATAACTAGCAAATGGCTCCTACAAAGAGTAAGTATTTTGTTGTTAGGTGAACTCATTATTCAGGTGACTTGCTCTAATTCCTTGTCAGCTTTCATTTACCTCTCTTTAAAATTCAGAAAGATGCTAACAGCTGGCAAGATTTAGTGCTTCATTTTTTACTATCCAACTTCATTTCAGTTCACTTGTGTGTGAAGAAACTGAACTTCAGTATTGTTTCCTTAATTAGCCAGGTTGCAATTAAGCATAAGTTGCAAATAAGGAACACAACAGCTAATATGCTGAATCGATGTCATGTTCAGCTGTACAGTATGTGTTTCTGATCATTAACTAACTGGTTTTAATACAATTATTTGAGAAATAAAATCAAGAGTTAAGAGAGTAAGGGGTTCAAATCTGACTCAGAAAAGAAAAATATAGCATAGAAATGATTTGTGATGCTGCAGAATGACAGGAACAGAATATCTATATTTAGATAGACAAAGACAGATACATGCACAAAAATACACACACTTCTTTGTTCCAGTTTTTTTACAATCACTTTGGCACTAGTTTCAGAACTTTGATGTCATTTTTCAAAACTCTACACCCAAAACTCAAAATAGTCACCATTTGAACACAGGCTGTCCAGTGTTCAAAACATTGCATTTTGCATTCATTTTGTTAACAAAGCCTTGTACTTGCAGAATCATGGAGACATTTCTTTGGATCACCCACACACAAGATGTCAATATGTCACTGTGCAGTTGTTCATACTACCATTCGATATTGTAGTACAGAATATGTGATACATGTTACATCATGGTGCTATACGTAATGTTACTGTAAAAGCACCATTAGAGAGAATAGTACAGACTCAGTGGAATCATTGAACAAATCTGAGAAGTATTGATGAATTGCAACACTTTAGATCCCAACATAGGTTCCCTTTACAGTAAATGGAAGCAACAATTAGCTACAAAAAACTACAGTACCAGAAAAATTCAATCCACAGTGTTCCTAACCTTCCTTACGAAAAGCAAAACAGAGGATTACAAGTCTCTCTCATTTCCATCAACCCTATCATGTAGATTAGGGTTAATGAATGTTCTCTCTTGCTAAATGTCTTGCAATTTGAAATGGTAATACTCTGATGTTAAGTTGTGTCATTTGGAACTGGTGATTTCAGTTCAGTGAACAAATGATCTTTGGTTTATGCGTATTGTATGCAAGCAATTGGAAAAAAATATTAAGATTTCTGAAAAATTTGCATTTTGATCATCGGTTGTGAGTTTTGGGTCTATAGTTTTGAAAAATGACATCAAGGTTGTGAAACTAGTGCCAAAGGTATTTGGTTTCAAGACATGGACAGTATCCAGTGACCAGAGACAAAGACTGAACTCCTTTGGTACTGTGTCTCTTCAGAGAATCCTTGGGTACCACTGTATTGTGAGGGAATGTCCGTTACCCGTTACAGCACTCTGGCCATGCGGCGGGATTCCTAAAGGATGATCCGGCACACAGGATGCTCATTGTTGAGGACTCAAGCGGCTGGACCATACCAAGGGGACGCCCATGTAACACCTGGCTGTGGCAGACAGATGGTCATTTCTGGAGGGTGGGGCCGCATGTTTGCCTGGGGGGTTGCCAACTGGGATCCTGAGCTGTTTCCTCTACACTAAACCATCCAATTGGTAGCAGCGACAAGCAGTGTGTACAAATGGCAGGGACAAAATCAGTGCATGCTTTTGACCTGCTCATACTGTGAATTCCTCATTCGTGGGGAACAATTGCAAGCCCTGGTCTCTATCACGAAAGGGGTTCAATGGCATACCCACGCCCCTCAGCACCAGGTCAACACACATTATTCTATTCAGTATAGTATGTGTGTAGCCCCTGAAATGGACATCTGAGGACATCACATCACCTTTTATTGCTCAATCTCATATGAGATGCCTCTCTGATCTTTTTTTTTTATTCTACTGCTAATGGCCCAAATACAACCCCTTGATGTCCATCTCCGCTCCTTCTCACAGCCCACAGCAAGCACCTGTCACAGGAGGCTGGGGGCCAGACCCAGCTAGGACGCCTGGAAGGACCAGGAGGTGGTCTATACGTTACCCGGGCCACGAGGGGGCAACCGCCCTGGATGATGAGGGGACCACGGGGACGGAGCAAGGAGGCTCAAACCCACTGAGGCCTGTGGCCACCGCCAGAGGGTGCCCCGAGCGTCATGGAGCCCGGGTGATCGACACTTTCACCACACCTGGGAAGGTGGGGGAAGGACCTTCCAGGGACGCCCGGAGTGTTTCCGGGTGCTAGTGCGGCACTTCTGCCACACCAGGAAGTGCCGCCGGAAGGTCATCAGCAAGCACCTGGAGCACATCCGGGTGGATATAAAAGGGGCCGCCTTCCTACAGTCGGGGAACTAGAGTCAGGAGCTGGAGCAGGACGAGGCTTCTGGGACAGGAGGAAGAAAGATGGCCCACGGACAAAGAGAGAAAGGCCCGCGTTGAGGGAGATTGGTGCTGGGAGCACTCTGTGCTATGCGGATTTTATTTGGGTAATAAATGTGTGTTTTATAAGGAAGTGGTGTTTTTATCCACGAATAGCTGCAATTAGACCAGTGTCGCAAAATGGGTTTCACTTTTATAATAGTGGATAAGTGAATCCATGGGAATGGAATCTGTGGATTGCGAGGATTTATTGTATTATTATTAATTATTGATGGCATTGCTCACAAATAGGGTCTGTCTGAGTCAAGAGACATATGCAATATACTATTTTTTATTTAGGAATTAGACCCATGCATCACATAGATTTAGTAAGGGTGTTTTTATCTAGTGCTGAATCTTGTTTTTGTGAAGATCTAAAAGATCCTGTTCCAAACATTCTCTCAGATGACTTAGGGATGCAAATTTTTGAAAGCACTTTTATAACTTGGAGATACTACCTACTGTATATAGGGCGAAGTAGCAGAGAAGCAGATGCTTCTCTGAGATGAAGCATCTGTGCTGGTGTCTGGAAGGCTGCTAGTTCAAATCCTGTTACTGTCAGAGGGGATCCTACTTTGTTGGGCCCATGAGCAAGACCTTTACCCTGAAAATTGATCCAGGAGTGCTATAAAATGGCTGACCCTGTGCTCTGACCACCAAAGGTCATGCGAAATGACAATTTCCCCTCAGGGGATTAAATAAAGTATATGAAAATAAAAAAAAAACTTTATCACAGCTATAAAGTATAATTTCTAAAGTAGACTATTAGGCAAGGCAAAGGTTCTGAAACACTGGTAGCTTTTAAAGCATGAACTGCTTGTGTCAGCTCATTCCATTCCATCTCTGTTGGGTTTATGATTTTGACCAAACCAGTCCAAAACAATTAATTTTGCTTCTTTTCATTCATTCTGATGTAGACTCGCTGTTGTGTTCTTGATCATTGGCTTGCTGCGTGACTCATCTGTGCTTTGGCTTCAGTTTACATTACTGTATGGATAACTGGATATTCTCCAGTTGATTGGATGATTAATTCCTTTGCCATTCAGGTTTGAAATGTATTTTTGTGTGAAACATAAGAAATGATTGTTCCCCTCAGATATGCTTCAAGCATTTCTAAGAGTCTTCTGGCAGATTTCTCCAGAGATGTGTTAGTTTTAACAAAAGTATCAACTTCTGTGGAGGGAAATGTAATAAAATCTTCATCTGCACTGCCAACTGCTTGTTGAATTAGTATGCTTTGATACTGAAGGCTCCAGGATAAGTGGAACATTTTCCGAAATAGCAATTACATCATAATTGCAAGAATTAACACAGTCTAGCATATTATTATCACTAAAAAGAAATTAATTTGTAAATAACTATGATACATCAAAGAGAAAAAAATATATTATCTTGAATATGAGCGTAAAAACTCCATAGATCAGACGGTTAATGATTTAAAAAAATGTGAAATTGTTGAATCATTTTTAGATAATATGGTTGCTGTTGAAGTTTAATGTGAAGTAAAGCTGAACTTAATACAGTGTTGAAATCTTTAGCCATTGTATGTTTGTGATTGCAGTTATTTGGAACTAAAGAAAAAAACATCAGATTAAGTCCTTATTATTCTAATTAGGATGTGTATAGATTAGCCTGAATTAGTCGGGCTTTATTCCATTTTTCTACTACTACAATATAATGGTCTTCTGAAGAATAACTTATCCTTTAGGCAACAAAAGTGGTTGCTGTATGAATCAGTATTTCTACTCCTTCAGTTTTATTACCATAAATAGAATTTAATACCATTCAACCTATTCTTTGTAAACCTTTGTAGATCATCTTTATTATTATTATTATTATTATTATTATTATTATTGCAAGTCCTTCTTACAAGTCCAGCCACAAATTCTCATTTGGATTGAGATCTGGTCTCTGCCACTGCAGGACATTAACATTGTTGTTTGGAAGAAATTCTCATGTAGCTTTGGCTTTATGCTTGAGGTCGTTCACTTGGTGGAAAACAAACCTTCTCTTAAGGCATAGGTTTCATACAGACTATGTCTAGCTTTCCTCCAGGATTTCCCTGTACTTTGCTGAATTCATTTTACTTTAAAGCCTTCCAGGACCAGCTGCAAAAAGCCATCCCCACAGCAAGATGCCGTCATCACCATGCTTCACAGTGGGGTTGGTGTTCTTTTAATAATGCTCAGTGTTTGGCTTACACCAAACATGGCATTTAGGCTGATGGCCAAAAAGCTAAATTTTGGTTTTGTTAGACCACATAACCTTCTTCCATCTGACCTCCGAGACTCCTATGTGTCTTCTGCTAAGATGTCATTTTTCATTTTGACAGCAGCTATTTGTCACGCTCCTCTACAGCAGCAACTGCCAAAGCACCCAGACAGCAGTTGTTGTCTGCACGGTCTCTGAAATCTCTTTCACTGTTGCTTGTAACTCCTTCAAAATTCACACAGGTCTCTTGGTGTCTTCCCTTACTATTCTTCTTCTTGCATGATCAATCAGCTTCCATTGATGGCTGGTCTAGGTAGATTTACAGCTGTGCCATACTCTGGCCATTTCTTAATGACTGATTTGACTGGGCTCAAAGGATTTTCAATGACTTCAATGTTTTCTTGTTTCCATGCCCCGAGTTGACCTTATCACTTAGTTGGTTGGTGTGTTCTTTTGCCTTCGTAGTCTTGGTTAGGCCGCCATATTGACTCACCACAAGCTGAACCTTCCATATTACTTACAGGTGCATTTATACTACAATCAATTGAAATCCTAGGCAGGCAATTTCTATTGAGCTAATTCTATGCCTCCTAAAACTAATTGGATGCACAAGTGGTGACTTAGAATTCTCATATTAAACAGAATGAATACCTACAGTATGTGATCAAATATTGTGTGTTTTATACTTGTGATTGATTTAAACCACTTTGCAGAAATTTGTTTTTCACTTAGGCTTTTTCCCAGCCAACACAGGGCACAAGGCAGGAACCAATCCCGGGCAGGGTGCCAACCCACCGCAGGACACACACAAACACACCCACACACCAAGCACACACTAGGGACAATGTAGAATCGCCAATCCACCTAACCTGCATGTCTTTGGACTGTGGGAGGAAACCGGAGCGCCCGGAGGAAACCCACACAGACACGGGGAGAACATGCAAACTCCACGCAGGGAGGACCCGGGAAGCGAACCCGGGTCCCCAGGTCTCCCAACTGCGAGGCAGCAGCGCTACCCACTGTGCCACCGTGCCGCCTGGGATTGGCTCCAGCAGACCCCCGTGACCCTGTAGTTAGGATTCAGCGGGTTGGAAAATGGATGGATGGACTTAGGCTTTTTGACACTGATCAACAGAAAAAGACTCTAATTAAATCCACTGTGATTCAACATTGTATGATAAGAAAATGTGAACACTTTCAAGGGACATGTACAATATGTGTTGTCCATTGCTGTTAAAGGCTTTAAGCTATTCTGAGAAACTGATATTCTGTCCACCTTGTATTTAACTGTTAAAAATTTTCACAATTTGAAATTCTGCAACCAGTAATATGTCAAATTAATAAAATCAATAGAAAAGAAAAACAATCTGAGATGATAGAAAAAGAAAAATTAATATCTGAGAATAGCTCTCCCCTCTCTGCCAGCCCATTTTGCCTCCCCAGGTTCAACACTTCCTGCCTTCCCTCATGCAGCACAAACAAGGCACACTAGAAACTAATTTTTAATTAGTTTAATATATGAATAAGCGAGAGGTGGGCTTACTGTTTTCTGTACAAGAAGATTTTGGTGAGGGGATAATTATAATGTCCCAACTTTCAATATTATTTATTAGGTTAAACTAGGTCACCTTACTCTAGTAGCCCCGTAAAATGAGAATAATGTTTTCATATGTTTACATATTTTAAAAATACACTTTTCAAGTAGAGTACTTATTTCCTTTAAGCTTCGTGTTTGTCTTTGCAACAGACCTTATTCATGCGTCTGTTTGTGTGTATACAATAGGATGGCTATCTGTCTCTGTTTATCTCACAGCATGCTTACACATGTTTGTCATGTGTTTGTGTGTACCCTTCTGTGCAATTCTGGCAGCTTCTCTCTGTGGCTGTCAGGCAGGCTTTGGTTTGTGTGATCTAGCCTAAGCAAACACAGATAAAGCTTTAGCAAATGGAAAACAAAAGGATAAATGACAGTAGTATTCAAAATTAGGAAGGAATCGGTAGGTTTGATTTATTATGCTGTTACCTTAAACTAAGTTCTTCAGTGAGGTACCAGTCTGAATGTGGTTGACAGGTAATTTCACAAGACTCTCATAAAATATTTCTTCATGTAGTTAACTTATTTATTGTATTTACAGTTAAACCAAAAGCAGCAGCACCTTGAGGACTTTCATATTCTGACCTGAAGTTCTGTTTAAGCTCATTAAGCACATGCCAGTTGCTAAGCTATGTTGTGCTGAATGGTCCTTTCTCATCATTTTTTGAGTGTGTGTGTGCACACGTATGTGTGTGTGTGTGAGCGCCTGGACAGGTTTATGAAATTTACCCATGTATTCATTCTTTATTAGCTTGTATCTTTGGGTCTTTAGAGAATGTTTGGGTTTCTCTAAATGCCTAATCATCTTTTTCTGGACAGGAGACTCATGGTCGAAGAGGTTCAGAGAGCACACGCCCTGGATCAGAGACAGATGATATGTTGTGGGAAGATATTCTTCAAGGCCCACAGTATCTATCCACTTACACGAGTGACAGTGAGCAAGAGCATATTAGGGCCGCTGGTAAACCCTTTGAGCAGGATGATACCACCCAACAGGTTTTTCTTGTCAAACCAGTGCTAATCTTTTTCCTTGGTCATATAATTGTGAATAAGATTTGCTAGAAATGATTATGGGTTTCTGTGCTCCTGTGATTTTCAGAGTCATCTTTTCTGGCTACAGAATTGTAATCCCTCATCACAAAGACTTAGTGCCCTCATTTGGGAAGGGGATGAGTGTAAGAAGGTGGAAATGTCCATCTTAGAGATGAGTGGACTCATCATGAGACGGGTACGCCTACCACTGTTGTGTATGATGAACATTGAGTGCTGGTGTAAGGTGAAGTAGAGTTAGTCTGAATGATGGGCCAAGGGCCCAAAAGGCATGATATTTTATGTTGACAGAAGTGTCTCTACCCCTCTTTTCATGTATAGGTCAATGAAGTTCAACAAGGAATGGGATATCAGGTACTGGGACACATCATCACACTGTTCTTGGCACTGCTTCCCTTTCTTGTTCGTACATTTCATCATGTGGATCTGGACTCGCTGACTACTGTTTCAGCTTATGACCTACTGGACGTTGCCTTTGGAGGTGCTTCTCAGTGCCTTACCTGCATTCTTTCCTCAATTCTGTTTCTGGAAAGGATGTGTTTGACCTGGCTCTTCTTTTTCATTATGTGCGTTGCAGAGAGGACCTACAAGCAGGTGACTGGTGTGCAAGATACAGTTGCTTTCTAAATACAAGGGAGAACTGGGAGGATAAAAGGGCTTAGGGTGTGATGCGGAAAGGGCATTAAGTAATCATAATACATTTTATTTATATATCATCTTCCCCATTTTCAAAACACTTGGAAGTAGTTCATTTTAGCTGCTTGGTAAATCCTTAAAGTGGAAGTATTTGAAAACATGTTTTCTAAACTGTTGTATGCTAATTTCCTGCAGCGACTTCTTTTTGCTAAACTATTCAGTCACCTCACATCGGCTCGCAAGGCCAAGAAATCAGAGATTCCCCATTTCCGGCTGAAGACGGTGCAGAACATTAAGATTTGGCTTTCTCTTCGATCATACCTTAAGGTTAATGTTACTTTGAATCCATTTCTCGACACCCATGACTCACTACTTAATTGTTTTTTGAGTGGCAGTAGATTGTCCATTCACTTTGGCTGCTGTAAAACAGGTCTGTTTTTTGGCAGTTTCTGTCAGCACCCTGTCTTTTTTTGCTTGTACTGCACTTACCTTTTTTTGTGATGGCTATCATTTCCTTGCAGAGACGAGGCCCCCAGCGTTCTGTGGATGTCATTGTTTCTTCAGTATTCTTGCTGGCTCTTTCTATTGCATTTATCTGCTGTGCCCAGGTTAGTGTGCAACATTTCAAAGCCTGTGTTTAAGTAAGTCCTGTAGATGTGATGTGCCATTATACTGTAGGTGGCCTTCAGCTGTTTGGTATAAAGTGGGGTTTGGGGAGGCCACCCAAAGAGTACGTAAATGATTTGTAATCTGCATGTTATTGGTACGCAAGCTGTCCGCAAAGGCCAGCTAAGAGGATTGTCATAACCCTTTTTCTAGACAGAAGAGGTGTCCATTTTCATTAAGCTGTAATTAAGCAGTATGTTAGAAATGCAGGTATGATTGGCTGGTGCCCCATGTAAGGTTAATACTTTGGTATACATTATTTCTGGAGAGATTAGTTCTCTAAAATATCCTGCCTTGCATCTAATGCAGCCAGAATAAGCCCCAACTCCCCATGATCTTTAACTGGATTAAGTGGGTTAGAAAATGGATAGGTGGATGGAAGGTTTCATGGTTACTATTCTCTTTTGCAGAAAATATTTTGTCTAAATCATCACTTCATAAATTGTTTTTCACTTATGGCATATTCCAGTTATTGGTTTTAAAAACAACCAAAAAAATACAGTTTACAAAAATCTTTCCTAGTAATTCTTTTGACATGCTGTATAATAAGTGCAACATTGGTTTGTTTACCAACAGGAATATACAGTAATGGCAGATTGTAACAGTGTAGTTAGATATGTGTTTTGGGGAGAGTGAATGTAAAATACACTGTTCATACTGCCTTTCTGCTGCACTGTGAGCAGTGTGCTATGGGGCATGAGATCTTGGATGGAGAAATTGGGCATGGATTTATGCTAATTGTAATGGGATGTGGCTTTATATCGCTGCTTTTACATATTGCATTAAGACCCACTGAATAAAAGTGGGAAATAATTTGTAATGCTGCTTCTGCCTATTTGTTCCCAGATCATTTCAGTCCTTTATTTGCCAGGGGTTTGTTCTTGCCTTGTGCCCAGGAATAGACTCCTGTATCCCTGTTCAGGGCTAAAAGGGTTAGAAAATGACTGACTGACTGACTGGTTTTGTAAAAAAAAAAAAATCCAAAGGAAGCGATAATTGGGACACAATACTAGATTCAGAATGTTATATTGTTAAATATATAACAGTTTGTGAAACAATGTACTTTTATTCAAAAATTAATCTTCATCATTTTATTTATTATTTACTTCTGTTAATGTTGTATTTTAGCATTTTTTAAAGAGAAAACTTGCTGTCCACCAGAAGTGGATGTTTTTTATATTCCTATAAAATATATATCTTACTAAGGACATCTTGTTTGGTGATGGTAGGATGCATGCTGTTTTTTTTTTAATAACTTCCATACCCTGAGCAGTCTCTTCATTAGATTTGATTATCTCAAATAGCCAGCTTCTCCAAATAGCCAATTATGTGACTGCAGTTCAATATAGCATGCTGACATGGTCAAGAGGCTTTTGTTTGCTGTTTGAACAAACGTTAGAATGGCCAAGACATATAATATAATCGACTTTGATTGTGGTAAGGTGCCCTCCTGTGACTTCGAGGCACCACTTTCTGAAGAGTTTGCAAAGCAATAACAAAACAAAAAAATACAAACAGCTACGAGTAAAGGGAGGTTCTATGGGTGAACACTCATTGCAAGTGTCTGGGTCAGAGAACAATGACCAGAGTTGTTTAAGCTAACAGAAATAAAGGTGTTTTTTAAACAACAGTATTGTTCAGGAGGAATTTCTGCGCACACAACATATTGGACCTTGACGTGGATGAGCTACACTGACAGATGTCCTCGGATATGAGGCGGTATAAAACGTGATTGTGGACAATTGAAAATGGGGGAAAAATGTCCCCTGTTCTGATAAATCTTTATGCTGTGACATGTTGATAGTGGGTCAGAATTTGGTATAAACAGCATGAATCCTTGAATCCCTCCTGCCTTGTGTCAACGGTTTGAGCCAATAGTGGTAGTTTAATAATGTGGGGAATATTTTCTTGACAAATGTTAATATTAATTTTAATTGAACACTGATACACGATAGCTGCACCTAATAAATTGGCCACTGAACATAGTTACATTACAAATAGCACTTAAAAACATGTAAATTCACTTCAAGTTTATGTACTACATCCTGCTTTTCAGTAATTATAACACACCATTATGCCAGCAGCCATACCATCTGCACAGATCATCCACCTGAAGCTAAGCATATTCAGGCCCGGCCAGTACTTCCATGGGAGACCAACCAGGAAAAGCTTGGTTTGCTTCTGGAAGAGGTGTTGGTGAGGCCAGCAGGGGGTGCTTAACCTGTGGTCTGAATATGAATCCCAATGCCCCAGTGCAGTAATAGGGACACCATGCTGTAAAAATGGCGACCATCCTTTGGATGACACGTAAAACCAAGGTCCTGACTCTCTCTGGTCATTAAAGATCCCTGGGCATCCTTTGTAAAGAGTAGGGTGTATCCCGCAGTTCTGGCTAAGTTGTCCGTCACGACCTGGTTATTCTGGCCCCCTAATCATCCCATGTGTCTGACTGGATAATTGTCTCTCACCACTTCACCACCTAACTGCTAAAATGGCTGCCATTGCATCATTCCAGGTGGAGTCTGCGCATTAGTGGTGGTTGAAGTGGCTCGCTACTCACTATGAATAAAAAGTGCTTTGAGTAGAGAGAAAAATGCTATATAAATGTAAAGAAATAGTATTAGTTACTACAGAACAGGTGTTCTATATTATGTGTTATGATTTAGTGTGTTTATTAAACTTACTGAGTGCTTGTTTCAGGTTCTTTTAATAGTGTTATTTCCTAATATAGTTTCCTTTTGAGACGCGGCATCATATTTGGAATTTATTTTTATTATCAGTGTTGTTCTTTGTTATTAATGTGTGTTGTTTTCATCAACATTTTGTTTTCTCCATGGGTGCTATTTTGAGTCATTGTCGTCACATTCTGATGTCAGTTGCCATGGAGTGTGTCTCTGGAATTGACGTAATTAACATCATTAGCACAACTTTAATGCTTATGTAGTGTTAAGAGTTTTAGTTTTGTCAATTCCTGACTTGCTTTTGTTTTCCTTACTATGATATTTTGATTAGCAATTTGGTTTTGGGGCAGCACGGTGGCGCAGTGGGTAGCACTGCTGCCTCGCAGTTAGGAGACCTGGGTTTGCTTCCCGGTTTCTCTCTGCATTGAGTTTGCATGTTCTCTCCGTGTCTGCGTGGGTTTCCTCCCACAGTCCAAAGACATGCAGGTTAGGTGCATTGGCGATTCTAAATTGTCCCGTGTGTGTCCTGCGGTGGGCTGGCGCCCTGCCAAGGGTTTGTTTCCTGCCTTGCGCCCTGTGTTGGCTGGGATTGGCTTCAGCAGACCCCCGTGACCCTGTAGTTAGGATATAGCGGGTTGGATGATGGATGGATGGAATTTGGTTTTGACAAATGGTAGGACAGATCTCTGGTTTGGATTTTGGCTTTGGTTAATGTTTTCCCTTTTGGCTATCCCATTTTTTCAGACAGCATTTCCTTGCGTGAGGAGTAACAATAAGAAGTTATTATATAGAAAAGGCCCATTTGATGTTAAAACAGTAACTATTGCATTTTTTATATAAAAATTACCATATTGTTATCATTGCTTCATAAAGCTACAAAAATAAAGGAATTACCCTCCACATCTGATTCACAGAATCATTTACTGAAAATGCAACGAGGGTAGCTGCTACATTCAACTGCCATCTGTCTTCTATTACATGGCAAACTACACTGTTTTCTCTCATATCCTGAGGAAAGGTTACAAAGCAGGAGCAAAATAGCTAATGTTCTCTTGGAAATGACCGAGCTAAAAAAATTATCAATAAGTTGTAAATTGCCCTCCGAAGATACGCCTACAATGTCATAATGAGGAATCATTTTACTGTGAGACATTGCTTTCTGACATATCATTGCAGCTCCTAGTCTTTTTCTAACCTGTTCCACTCAACATGTCTGCAAGACAGCGATAGAAAAAAAACAGACTGTAAAACTCATAAGCTTTAGCAGACCATTTTAAGTTGCCCACTCTTAGTTCATTCAAGCAGTGGGTGTTTTAAAAGCTTTCAGGGCACATGAAAGCTCGTCCTGCTTAGTGGCAGACAGCTGTTGCATACATTTAAAATGTGAAAAATTGGGAAAAGAGAGCAGCAGGAAGGCCATTACACCTTCAGAATTATGTTTGGGTCAACTTCCCAACAATATAAAATAACCATAGAGATTGTATGAAAAGCAGCCATTAGCTGTACCACTAATCAAATGCAGGCAGCAAAAGACCGTTAGGTACATTTTAAAATAGGACAGGATAGGCTAAACTTGTGTTAAAAATTTCAATAACAATTGAAGGCATTCAGTTTGCTGGGCTTGTTTGATTAGTATCCAGACATTTTCAACTGCATCGCCTAATATCTGTTCTAGATTCTCATGAGACTTTACTGTTTTCCATCTTAAATCTTTTTCTTCTTTCAGCTGCTCCCATTTAGGGGTTGCTACAGCAGATCATCCATCTCCATCTGTCCCTGTCTTTTTACATCATTTTTAACCTCCATAAACCTCCTCTTTGGCCTTCCTCTTTTTGTCTTGCCTGGTGGTTCCATCCTCAACATTCTTTTTCATATGTATCCCTTATCTCTCCTATGCACTTGTCCAAACCATCTCAATTTATCCTCTTTCACTTGGTCAACAAACTGTCATACCTGTGTTGTTCCGTTAATAAACTCCTTTCTAATCCTGTCTACCCTTGTTACTCTGAGTGAAAATCATAGCATCTTCAGCTCTGCCACTTCCAGCTCTGTCTCCTGTCTTTTTATCAGTGCCACCTTTACCAAACCATACAATATAGCTGGTCTCACTACCATTTTATAGACCTTCCATTTTACTCTTGCAGGTGCTTTTCTATCACAAATCACTCCTACCAGTTTTCTTCACCTATCTGTTGCACTCTCATTTGCTTTAGATTTTTGATCCTAAGTATTTAAATTTGTCTTCCTTCACACTTTTCCACCTGTTTCCTTCTCGTTCACGCACATGTACTCCATCCTACTCCTACTGACTTTCATTCCCCTTATCTCCAGGTTCGTCTCAACTTGCTGTCTACTCTCACTACAGATCACAATGTCATCTGCAAACATCATAATCCACAGAGACTTCTGTCTGAGCTCATCTGGTAGCCTGTCCATCAATATTGCTAACAGGAAAGGACTGTGAGCCGATCCTATATGTAATCCCACTCTCACCTTGAACCAGACTGTCATTCCTACTGCACACCTTACCTCAGTTTTCCATCTTAAATGAACATCCAAATTTGTACCAGTGTCTTTGGATTACGTGATTCACTCTTCAGGTGAAAGAATTATAATGGATCATCTTTACTGACACCTTTGACAATTTCTTAGTTTAAATCCCAGCCCTGTTGTTGTCATCGTGGATTGCAGTAATGTCTTGCTCCTGATATTGCTGGAATAGGCTGTGAACATTCCAGCAACCACAGAGTTTGTTCAGAAATATACAACATTACTGCATTGATATTTCACCTGGAAGGTGCTCAAATTTTGTATTAGGCACAGATTTGTTAAGGTGTAACTTTTAGATCTATAACTAAATGGTTCCTCATCAGGTGTGTCTTTTTAGATTGATTGCTGTAATATAGGTAAATGTCTTTGCAGGTAACAAATCTGTCATTTTTTGGACAACTATCTGTTTTACTAAGTTTGATTATTTCTGAATATTTCTTTTGTTTTCATGATTTTGAAAGTACACCTCTTTAAAGCATCCATTTACTACTGGAAAGGCAGTAACCAACTCTGGCCAGTCCACTGCAGGGCAAATATAGAGTCAGCAGTCAATGTAACATGCAGGTCTTATGGATGTGGAAGGGAATTAGAGTACCAGGATGCAAGGTAGGCCCATGAGAACGTTCAGACACCACATACACAGCGACTTAGTAATTAAACCCTGGTTCCTGTGCTTTGAAGCACCAGCACCAACCACTGAACCCCAGAGGCTTTAAAAATGACATTCGCAAGCCCGCTTCATTCATGCCAAAGACTATCCCAGCAGGCTAGGGGGTTAGGCAGGAAGTAGTCCTGGACAGGGCGCCAGTCCTGTGGAGGACACCCTCGCATACATATCCACACTCTTATGAAACCTTTTTAAACTCGACAGTCACCATTATGTGTTTTGGGGCATGGGAGGCAATCCTCTGCAGTTACTGGGAGAATTTGTAAACTCCACATGAAAAAGAACCAGGCATAGTATATGAAGCTAGGTATCTGTGAAGTAGAAGCACTTACCCCTGTGCCACTTCTGTCAGCAATAATAATCTTAATTATAGTCTTCTAATAAATAATGCCATTTGTTAAGCTGCCCAGATTTTTTTTAATAATAAACAAATTAACAGATTGAATAAATCAGTTATCCTTTCCTCTGCCCACCACCTGCAGGCAACAGACACAGTAAATCTTCAGGTTGTAGAAATACACGGGGCTCGTGCCATCTCCAAGGTACGTTTCTGCCTTGTGCCAAAATGTGTAGGGTAGTTAATTAGCTCTATGCGCCCCCCACTGAATAAATAGCTTAGAAATGGACAAATGAATGTGTTGTCAGTCAGTTAATACATTTATTTCAGATGCTGTCATTTTATAATAAATTAACATACTGAATACAAGGTCTCATAAGCCTTATTTCCATCCATCCATTATCCAACCCGCTATATCCTAACTACAGGGTCACGGGGGTCTGCTGGAGCCAGTCCCAGCCAACACAGGGCGGAAGGCAGTAAACAAACCCCGGGCAGGGCACCAGCCCACCACATAAACCTTATTTGTTCAGTCTATTAAAGTTTACAGGGATTTTTAATTCTGTTAGTTTCTTATTTATTGGCTGTTTGAAGCAGTAGTCAAAGATCTAGATCTTTTCATTGAATTGAATCAATTTAAACCACCTTTGTAGACTGGATTGCCCTAACACCATAATGTAATGCTTCAGGTGATGAGTATATCCCTGCCAATGTAATACAGTCACCCTCATCACCCTTGCTGCTACAGACATGTAGGAGCCTGGACTCTATAACGTCACTTTTGTTCTTTGTTTTATGCTCTCTCTCTCTCTCTCCGTCTCCAAACCCGCATTCTTTTTAGGTCCTCCTCCAAATCATCCAGGTGTCGTTTCCTCAGTCATCTCAAATACTATCTTCCTCCAGGTCTGTCCTGAAATTTCCTCTTAGCAACCCTTACTTCTGGTATACTTTGGACGTCTCCTGCTGAATGTAATCTTCCTCTTTTTATTTCTGCCAGTACAACTTCTCTAATTCCTCATTGCTTCTTGATCTCCATAACAGTGTTTTCACAGCTTCACAGATCTTCCACAAAATCTTTCTTTTCCCACCTCTGTAAAAGGTTTTCTTCTCTGGAAGTCATAGGCCTGGAGCATGATACAGTAGATCTTATAATTATTTTACAAATTCTAACTTTTGTTCTACTTACTGTCTTAGAAATGTATACAGTACTGGAGTGCAAATAGCATTGATTACCTGATGCTGCCCATTCTTCAATTTCATGATTGTTCACCGATGAAAACTGTATCAATGTACCCAAACACTTAAAACTTCCTAGTTCTTTGAAATTCCTTTCCTCCTAAATGTTTCTTATCTTTGCTGTCCTCCTTCCTTCCTAGACATAACCAATTGCTTAGTTTTTTTTTTTTTTCTGAATTCACTTCTAATCCCACATTCCTTGCTGCTTCTTTTAAATTTATTAATGATCCTTCTGTGTCTTTTGCACTATTTGCAGTTATTGCTATATCACCTATGTAAGCCAAGTACACTCCACTGAAAATTGTTCCCTTGGGGGGCGGGTGTTATTATGTGCCTAATGACTGTGTCCACCACCAAGTTAAAAAGGATTATTGCATGTCTACTTGTTCTAGACCTTGCTTTACTTCAGACTTATATGACAGCCTCCCTTCTACCTTAATTAAACTTTTACTGTTTTATATGACAGCTTCCCTTCTACCTTGATTAAACTTTTACTGTTCTTTTATTGTTCTTCAGTGCAACTTTTATTAACCATATTATTTTTACTTTCAGAACTTTTAATCTTTTTTGATTTCTGACATATTAACACCGAGTACTTTCAGCCAATGTAATTACTCAGCAAAAGTTTATCAAGAAACGCTATGGAGGCTCCGTTATACCAGCAGTAATACGTCTGTTTAATGCCTCACTGGGACTGGAACTGCCAAGTCAGGGGTTTTCTTTTCAAATTTTTGTTCCTTTTGTTCATTTGGGTCATTCAGATTGTGCGTGTGTGTGCGTGTGTGTGTGTATACATATATACACACACACACACACACAATAGACATATATAAACGAAAGACCTATGTGTGTTTGTATGTGTGTGGAGCAGTCTGCTGTTCTCATGCTCGACCACAGCCACTAGGTGGCATGCACTTTTACATTTTTTGGCATTTGTGCTAAGGGCACAGATGAACAGACACAATGTTGAAACAAAGCAATCGTTCCGGCTCAACAACGTGCAAGTGAAATACCTCAGCAATGGAGGGCAAGGCTTGAAGTTTTCACTAAAAACATTGTCTATCTGGAGGTAGTTTCTCAAGACAAAGATTAGTAGGACTATGCCAGTAATACGGCTGAGATATGGTATCGCCAGTGTCTTCTTACGAAAGACGGTGGGGCAGCAAGCACAAGGTGGGTCCACGTCCTCTGAACTGGGTAATTCTTAAGAGTTAGCTGGCGCCTCTCCAAGTTCACGAATTTACTTAACTTCTAAAGTGTCTTCAGGTTGTTTTTTTTGTTCCGAAGACCGCACGAACCTACTATATATATATATTTATTTATTTATATATTTATCTATTTATTAATTTAAAGCGCTTCTGTAAAAAGTCAAGTTTACCCCTGGGGACAAATAACCTCTCTCTCTCTCTCTCTCTCTCTGGTGTCATAAGCCTGTCTAAAGTCGACATATAGTACATTTGATGTAGATGTATGTCACACTCCTAAAATCTTTCCAGAATCTGACAGAGTTTAAAAATCTGATATATTATGACTAAAACCACAGTGCTTCTCTCCCAGGATGTTTTTCTAACCTCTTTGCCAGAACCTTTCTGAACACTTTGCACACAGCACTTAATAGGGTGATTCTTCAGTCATTCTAATAAACTGATTTGTCATTTTTATTATGGATGGAACACAAAACCCCCTATTTCTACTCTTTTAAGAAGTTCCTTGGCCACTCTTTCTAACCCAGGTGCCGTATTATGGCTTCTATCACTCCCAAGTTCAACTGCTGAGAACAGATTTAAACCTCACCTTAGGCTGTTACTGTACACATGCCATTCAGCCTCCAAAAGCTGAATTTATTTATGTTTATTTATTGGTAATTATTATTTTACTGATCTTTTGTATATTTGTAAATTTAAGGTATTTCTTTATATATTGCTGCTTTTATGAGCAGTTTCATTCCAAATTTCGTTGTATGCAAGTATAATGATTTAATGAGTTAAAACTGAGGCTTTCCTTATCTCTCCTCTACGATGTCCCTGTTTGGGGACTCCATAAGGCTCATGGAACGCCCCTCTATCAAACAGGTGTTAAATTAACATTTTAAAGGGTACATTTGTTAATATTGTTTTTATTTAAATAGTTTTTTGAAGGTTTAATTTAACACTAGCGATTTTGCTTTGTTGATTTCCATCTGTTCATATTTTTTAATTTGTATAGTCGTGCAAATGTGTGTGGGTTACTGTGACCTCATCAGCAACTAGAGCAAGATGTTAATTGACATTTTTTTTATTTTATTTAATTCTTTTTACTTAGAAACAAAACATTTTAACTGAACACTTCTCAATGAAATAAATGAGAATAACCAAGCATGTTTAATAGCAATCCAAGAAACTCTGCATTCAATTACTACCTAAACTAGAGAGCTTTAATGACTAGAGAGCTTTGTCTAAAGTGGTTCTTTGAATAAGGAAACTGCAACAAAGATATAAATGTTGGGCACAGGACCAGCATGTTTACTGTATAATTACATCAATGAGATCTTGCCAAGTTCCGAGCAGATCCTCATACAGCGTGTTTGTTTTCTTTCTTTACAATTTGGGATGATATAGAAAGTCTGAGTTACAGGGGATGGTTTGGGATATATGAAATGTATTTATGTATAGATAGATAGATAGATAGATAGATAGATAGATAGATAGATAGATAGATAGATAGATAGATAGATAGATAGATAGATAGATAGATAGATAGATAGATAGATAGATAGATAGATAGATAGATAGATAGATAGATAGAACTTTGTCTCAAGAGGGAAATTTATCCTTTTTATTAACAGTAGCTTAATAAATTTATACCATGTATACTCGCAGATATGTTCTCCCGCGGATTAGTCGTGGCTTGATTCTACCATATAATTTCTGGTATTGACCCAGGTTTGCTTCCCGGGTCCTCCCTGCGTGGAGTTTGCATGTTCTCCCTGTGTCTGCGTGGGTTTTCTCCGGTTGCTCCGGTTTCCTCCCACAGTCCAAAGACATGCAGGTTAGGTGCATTGGCTATCCTAAATTGTTCCTAGTGTGTGCTTGGTGTGTGGGGGGGGGTGTGTGTTTGTGTGTGCCCTCGGTGGGTTGGCGTCCTGCCCCAGGTTTTTTTCCTGCCTTGTGCCCTGTGTTGGCTGGGATTGGCTCCAGCAGACCCCCGTGACCCTGTAGTTAGGATATAGTGGATTGGATAATGGATGGATGGATTTCTGGTATTTTATAATGTCGGTCGTATAAGTCGAATGCAGAAAACTCGCGCTATTGGTCCAAGAGATTATGATATGCTAACGCCCACCTGAGAGACTAACCACGGAGCACGCTGCCTTTTTTTCTATGTATTGTGCCTACATGACCACAAGGTAATACCCAAACTATTCCGAAGCGACGCTTGTACTGTTTGGTGCTTTTTGTATCTCACACCCTCATACACCTTTATCGTGAGAGCATCCTTTATCTACAATGGACCATTAGATCAGAAGAAAATATGAAGCTGGTTTTAAATTAAAAGTCGGCGAAGTGGCTAAGAAATTGGTAACTGCACTGCTGCAACAAAATTTGTTGTGTCTGAGAAACTGATACGAGATTGGAGGAGGCAAGAAGATGTAAAAAAAATTAAGTGTTGAAAATTTTTGAATGGGTGTATAAGTCGGGTTCTGATTTTATGATTGATTTTTCAGATTTCAAGACCCGTTTTATATGCGAAATATATACGGTAGATATAAAACACCATACACAAAACAATTACTAAAATGAAGGACAACTTCTGACTAAAGATAAAATGAGCAGTCTCAGTCACAATCAGATCATGTCAGGTCAAGTTGGGGAGCATGCACTGGAACAGCACATTGCTGCACGCAGCACATGACAAAACAGCTTGGAATCTTGGTTGCCACCCCCACAGGCAGACACGCAGTCCAGTCCCATCTATGTGCCACAGCCAGGTGTTATGTAGGCGTCCCTTTAGTCTGGTCCAACTGCTTGGGTCCTCAATAATGAGGATCTTGTGTGTCGGATCACCCTCGGTGAATTACGCCACATGGCCGTAGTGCTGTAACTGACGCTTCCTCACAATGCATGTAATGTGCCTCATTTGGGACTCCTTGAGCAACTGCTCATTCAGCACAAAGTCAAACCAATGGTACCCAAGGATTCACCGAAGAGACACAGTATCAAAGGAGTTCAGTCTCAGGTCACTGGATGAGCATCCATGCTTTGCAACCATATAGCAAAAAAGGAAACACCAGGTCTTTGTCCCTTTTCAGAGATGTCGGGAGTGCCACACACCCCTTTCCAACGACCTCATGACCCCCCCATGCTCTCCCAATCCATCTACTAATTTCATGCTCTCCCATTCCGTCTACTGACTTAATAGGAGAAGTCACCAGAGACATGAATGTTGCTGTCAATGTAAGTAAACCACTCGACTCCGTTGGCATTCTCTCCGCGGACAGACACACTGCTAATGCTAATCACAGCATCTTCGGGAAAGTCAAGATCAGTGAATTTTTCTTCACCAACAGATGCCCCACAGCCGCTGGACCCTACTACCCTGCCCAACATCCAGTCCATGCAAGCATTGAACAGGATAGGAGCAAGAACACATTCCTGATGAACGCCAGAATCAAGTGGGGGAAAAATGCACAGCACTCACAATACTAGTCTACAGGCCAGCCATAATATCCAGCAATTTTGGGGTTGCTATCACAGTCACAGTGAAGCATTAAAAAGGTGTACTGCCATAGGTATAAAGGAGTCCCCCACTTCTGTTGAGTATTTCCTTGGCTGAAAGTCCTCAGAGGGTATACAGCATTGTTTATAGTGGCACTCAGTCTTGCCTTCATTCTCCAGTGGGTCCAGTGTTCATCTCGTAACTGAGACAGCCCCTTTAATTAACTTATTGATTCGGTGGGCCTCTCTTGTAGTGATATTACCAGCCCAGCACACTTTAGCATAGAAAATCACACTGGCCGTCACAGGGTTGTATAACATGTAGAGGATGTCACTACCCACATTAAAACATGCATTCTCCTGAACAAAAAGAACTTGCTCTGTCCTTTCTGCTATAGTTCCTCTGTGTTGTAACACAGACCAGTTCAGCCTGTCTTTGCTGTAGACTCCTGAATACTTGTTGCAGTGCTCCACTTAATCATTCAATCCCTGAATAGTAACTGGGCATAGAAACCCTTTGGTGCGGAAAAAGTAAATAATGAGTTCATTGTAGTAAAGCAATACAAGTCTTCACATAAATTGTGTGGTATTAGATGTTATAGCTCATTTTACATAGCACACTTTTATCCTGTCTGGTATTGTTCCAGATATTGCTGTTAAGGCTTTAGCAGTGTTTTACATCCAGAGGTCACCAAGAAATATACAAAATAAATCCCAAAATAGTTTACCTGTAGGACATTCCTATATTTGTGATCTAGCAATGCAGGCACTGAGTGACACCAGTCAGAAGTTTATTTCATGCCCTGGTAACAATTTAGGTGAGAAATTTGTGACCATTTAACATCTTTTAGTTGAATTATGATGTGCTGGTGCATAGTGAAGTAGTGTGTATTTAATGAATGGTTGAAATTTTAATTGAAGAAACCCTTTCAGGTAATTCCCTAATATTAAAGGGAAGGGAGAGAAAGGGAAAGAATTACTTAAAATGGGGAAATCAGTCCATCATTTTGGTGCACGCTTGCTCACACACACGCTCACTCTGCACCAATTGGACCAATTTACCAGTCACCCTGAAATGCATGCTTAGAATGTGGGAGGAAACAGAAGTGGCAGTTTTCCCAATAACAATATATTCAAAGCAGGCCACAATGTATTAAGGACAATGTGAAAACGTTTCATTTTATGAAATATGAGTCAATTTGTAAGCCACATTAGGATAAATGAATGTAAGGTAATTAAAAAAAGCCCACCTTCATCGCCTCAATTGACATAACCATTAGAGTAAAGTAATTTTCTGATTACCTGTCCAGTGTCTATAGGTCTGTTGATGAAAGGTATGGTGTTTCCTTCTTATATGATGGTGTATTATAAATAATAAGACAACTATCCTGATGGAGTTAGAAACCAATTCGGGCATAATCTCCGTTTGGCACAGATTTTATCCTTTAGTGTTGTCCTTGTAAGACTCTGGTATTAGATATTAAACTCATTAAAAAATATTTGCTCAAAATTGCATTTCTTTCTTTCTTTTTTTCTTTCAGCTTCTTCGTGGCCATCACACTTTTCTTCAGTATACCCATAACTGGGAGCTGCTTGTATGGGAGACCTCACTGGTCATATTTCTCCTGCGATTGGCCACCCTAGGCTCGGAAACAAACAAGAAGTTTAGTAATGTATCAATCTTGTTGACTGAGCAGGTGAGGGCAAAGGCCTTGTGGAATGTATTTAAAAATAGAGAACTCTAAGAGGTCATTGAAACAGGTTATCTAGATTCTTACATTTTAAACGAATGAAGCAGTTATAAACAGAGGCTGTACTGTATATTGTTTCTGTAAAATAAACCCATCACTTTTTCTTTCTTTTCATCTTTCATTAGATTAATTTGTATCTAAAGATGGAGAAGAAGCCTGACAAGAAAGAAGAGCTGAATATTGTGAATAATGTATTGAAACTAGCAACCAAGTTGATGAAAGTAAGGGGACAAGCATGTTGCTCGACTTTCTCAGAGTGCTTTTGTTTGTTTTTTTTATTGTGTTTTCTGGTTCTATGTATTTATTTATTTTTTGCTCCAGGAGTTGGACACCCCTTTCCGTCTGTATGGCTTAACTGTAAACCCACTAATATACAACATCACTCGTGTTGTCATTCTGTCAGCCGTGTCAGGGGTCATCAGTGACCTGCTTGGATTTAACATCAGAGTAAGGGAAAAAAGATCCTCAGTAGAATTTCCAATTGCCTGCTACCTGACAGCTAATGATTCATATCTTTTGTGATTTGTGTCTTTATACAGCTTTGGAAGATAAAGTAATAAGCAGAGACTCAAAACTCGACTCTCGAGTGTGGCATATTTATGTATACTCAGTGTCACCTGGTGGCCTGCTAGCTGTGGTTTTCACATCTGGAGTCTGAACTGTTCCCTGTTGCAAAGTTGAATATTGAACTTGAAGGTTTGCAAATAGTGCACAATGGTAAACCCCACAGTGTGTTGACAAATGCCCTGCGCAGATAAAGACGCCGAGGATCTCCTATACAATGGAAGAATGCAGAGACATAACCACTGACTAAAATATAATATGACGTGTTTGACAAAGGGAGGAAGCACGAACACACTGCCCATTTGTCGGTGAGCTGTCTAGTGACTCAGCGGCTCTTCAGGGGTCTGCATAACTAATTACATTCCATTCTAATGACGTGGATGCTTCTTGGTCTCCCCCACCCCCCCATCTTCTTAAAAACATTGTTGCTAAAATAAAGGCCACTTGACTGCAATGAAACCTGCACTTCTGTTTTGAGTGTCATTAAAAAAATTGTATGTGCTATAATTTATTGCAGATTAGTGGTTGATTGGTCATTACTATGAGACAAAGCACATGTGCTGAGGCAGTGGAAACAGTAATATATCTTCTTGTATGTGCAGCCTTTCATCTATGAAGGAAGACAAACAGTGTCACAGTAACCCTCAGCATGAATTCTACTAGCCACCACCTATCACCATGGAATGCGGAAAGACCTTGATCAAGTCCGAACTTTGTAACTAAACTGGTAAGGTATGACTGTTTTTTTTTTTTTTTTGCACACCTTCACCTTCCATGCGCTCTTCGATGAAGCAAATTCAGTCTATTGAGGTTTATTAACATAGTTTGTTATCGAAGAATTTAACAGTGCACAAGAAACTACTGGCTCCAGTCATTCTTTACACTTTGCAATCTGCAAATACCTTATCTAGTGCAGCTTAAGCCAATATTACATTATGCAACTTCTAGTCATTGGAAGTGTCAGATTTGCTACCTGCAGTTGCTGATCTCATCACTGGACCAATTTAAATGACTGGAAATCGCTGGGCATGTTACATTTACTGATTTACTGACTGAGTGCTGACCTTCCAGGGCACTCAGCTAATAATGTGCTGCCAGAACCTGCCAGCACTGTGAGTTCAGGTGCAGACTCAGCATTTTTTTTTCTTTTTGCATTATGTTTTGGTATGTAAAACACGAGACATCAGACAGATGAGCTTCTCCACTGTTTGGAAGGTCCAGAGCACTTTATTCCTTATCACTGAATTATATGACTTGTACTTATGGTGAGTGCACAATGGCCATCATCTGTCATGTACACAGAGCCTGCCCCTGCGACTAAAAATAAAGTCAAACCTGTTTGATATTATTGGACTTTTATAAGTTGCTTTGGATAAAAGCGTCTGCTAAGCAAATAAATGTAAATATGACATTATGTAACTGGCTTAATGGGAGCACACTGACAACTGCCTTCAGCTTGCAAAGATTATGTAAATAAGGCCTACGACTGAAAAATTGCTTGAAAAGTCATGTAATGTGGCAGAGCCTTAAGCTAAACTGAAGATGTTTCAGTGATGATTCCTTCTCACCTGTGCACTTAATACTAGAACACTAGTCCAAAAATGTCAAGTTTGCATGACCGTACATCTCTTTAGAACATTTATTGTTAATAGCAATTTGAAAATTCATCATTACAGCAATGATCCACCTTTCTTGTTAACTGCCATAGGTAGACTTTAATGGGGACTGGTGAACATTCATTCTCTGTTTACCATACTTTACAAAAAGGCACTGGTTTTGAACAACTAGATAGATAGATAGATAGATAGATAGATAGATAGATAGATAGATAGATAGATAGATAGATAGATAGATAGATAGATAGATAGATAGATAGATAGATAGATAGATAGATAGATAGATACTTTATTAATCCCAAGGGGAAATTCACATACTCCAGTGGCAGCATACTGATAAAAAACAATATTAAATTAAAGAGTGATAACAATGCAGGTATAACAAACTTTGTATAATGTTAACATTTACCCCCCTGGGTGTAATTGAACAGTCGCATAGTGTGTGGAAGGAACGATCTCCTCAGTCTGTCAGTGGAGCAGGACAGTGACAGCAGTCTGTCGCTGAAGCTGCTCCTCTGTCTGGAGATGATCCTGTTTAGTGGATGCAGTGGATTCTCCATGATTGACAGGAGCCTGCTGAGCGCCCGTCACTCTGCCATGGATGTCAAACTGTCCAGCTCCGTTCCTACAATAGAGCCTGCCCTCCTCACCAGTTTGTCCAGACGTGAGGCGTCCCTCTTCTTTATGCTGCCTCCCCAGCACACCACTGCGTAGAAGAGGGCGCTCGCCACAACCGTCTGATAGAACATCTGCAGCATCTTATATCAGATGTTGAAGAACGCCAGCCTTCTAAGGAAGTATAGTCGGCTCTGTCCTTTTTTGCACAGAGCATCAATATTGGCAGTCCATTCCAATTTATCATCCAGCTGCACTCCCAGGTATTTATAGGTCAGCACCTTCTGGACACAGTCACGGGATCCATGAGGGGCCTGGGCCTCCTAAAATCCACCACCAGCTCTTTGGTTTTGCTGGTGTTCAGTTGTAGGTGGTTTGAGTAACACCATTTAACAAAGTCCTTGATTAGGTTCCTATACTCCTGATGCAGCCCACAGTAGCAGTGTCGTCAGTGAACTTTTGCATGTGGCAGGAATCTGAGTTGTGGTGGAAGTCCGATATATATATATATATATATATAGGCTGAACAGGACCGGAGAAAGTACAGTTCCCTGCGGCGCTCCTGTGCTGCTGAGCACAATGTCAGACCTGCAGATCCCGAGACACACATACTGAGGTCTGTCTGTAAGATAGTCCATGATCCATGCTACCTTAGTACATTCCAGCCATGTGACAGTTTTTTTTTTTTTTTTTTTTGGATACAAGTGAGGGCAACATGGTAGTACAGTTTCTTCATGAAGCCAACATCCCAGGTTCAAATCCTTACCTCTGTGGAGTTTGTATGTTCTTACCATGATTATGTGGGTTCTTCTGCGTGTTCCTAATGTCCTGAAGCTTAGCCTAATATGTGACTCAAACCTGGACCCACGTAAGTCTGCGTGTGGGTATGCACATGAATATGAATTGCAGTACATACTAGGATAAGGTCTGACCCACTTGACTGTGAACTTGATTAACTCTCTCAATATGTTTAAGTGCTGGCATACCCCACTGTTCACTTGTTCGCTACAATTATATTAAGCCTTCTGGGTCTTTCTTGATCCAATTTTAACAACCACTTTTAGGTGCCTTGACATCAAACTTTTCAGCACAAACCAATTATATTGAATGACAATTTTACCGTTGTACCAAAACTTTTAGAACAAATGACAATTAGGATGGTTTTATGGGTTGTGAACAAGCAACGTGCCTTTAATCTAATGGGAAGTCCATTAAAGTCAATAGTAGGACAAAACTGAGTGACAAAAAGGATGTGGCAGTGTTCAAAATGTGTAGCAGCTATGCAAAAGTAATGACATTTGGAAAATGTTTTGCTTTTTGTTAAGTTAGGTCACATTACTAAAACCCTTTACATTCCTGAGTTGAAAAGATGTCATTTTTTTAGGTTTTATGGATTTTGAACAAATAAACCACCCTAAATGAAGAGTGAAATCTGCTATGGGAAAGGCGCTATATAAATAAAATGTATTATTATTATTAATAAAGTATATGGTGCGTCAGAAGTGACCCAAAGGACGTGGCAGTGTTTTAAATGTGTAGCAGCTATATAAATATGTGACATTTGGAAAATGTTTTGCTTTTTGTAATGTTAAGGCACTTCAGTAAAAGCCTTCATATTTCTGAGCTTGAATGATGCGGCAAGGTAACTTCTTTTTTTGATCTGTACAAATTCTGAGTCATTTAACCATTTTTTTTTAACTTTTTGTTATTTTGGGGGAAATGTAGAAACTGTTCCCAAAGCTTTATGCTGAAGAGATTAAATTTAAGGCACTTTTACTAGTTTTAAACACAAAAGCAGGTATTGTTTGACTCAAAGATGCTGAGAGGGTTAAACAGGCCAGAGAATGTTTTGTATCAGCATTTCCCGACCTGTGGGCCGTGGTCGGTCCCGGATGATCACACTTGATTTACAGCAGCAGCATCGCAGGTGGATCGTGGCCAGTCCTGAAGGACCTCCTCAACCCCTGCTCTGACGATCGTGCTCAAGTCACCAAATAGAAAAAGCATTGACGATTGCTTGAGACAAGTTTGATGATTGCGTTAAATTCACAGAGGGGGAACATGATGGGTTGCAAACCTACTGGCATGTGAAAAAAGTTGGGAAACACTGTTTTGCATAACATCTATAAAACTGGCACTCCAATTAATGCTTGTTTCTGCCTTGCGCCCAATACCAACAGAACATTTCAGCTTTGCATCATCCTGATATGGAACAAGGAGGTATAAGAAAATCGATAGACAGTCTAAACTGGCCCGGTGTGAGTGTGGGTATGTGTAGGACTGAATCCTTCAAGAAACTGACACTTTGCAGGGTTGTGTCCTGCCTTGCAGGTGATACTGCTAGGAGATTCTCTGGTCCCCAACAACCTAAATTATACTAAGCAGGTTTGAGAATGTTATGTTATATATATATAGTTTCTTTTGTAGTGATTGCTGTTATAAAGTGTATTTTAAATTCAGCAAGAATATTACTGTGCAAATTCAAAAAAAGGTCACCATGTTAAATACCTTTGAGGGGGAAAAAGCAATAAGAGGAACAAATATAAGCATTACAGTAAAACCACACACAATAATAATACATGTGACAAGCACTTCATAGTATTAGGTGCAAAGAAAGCGATCAAATAGTGCAGAAAAAAGAAAATCCATCTGCCCATCCAACTAGCTTTGTTTTACTATATGGATATTGTAAGCCAGAGCTTATGCTAGCAGTATTATGTGAACGGCAGGAACCAACAGGTGTCAGTCCATTACAAACAGACAAAAAAAAACAATGACTATTTAAATTAAAGTGAGTTAGAGTATGTTGTTTTACACTTTACCTTGGGGACCATAGCTAGGTAAACCGTTCTACCCCAGCCAATCTCTGGAGACAAAACCTGGCCTTTGACTGGATTCTTCCATTTATCCATTCATGTTCGAATCCACCTGCCAATTTTCAGGGTCACTGGGAACCAAAGCCTAACCTAGTAGCAACTGGCACAGGGACTTTGCTGGGTACTCTGGCACACACCAGACCTAATTTGAAATCACCTTTTAATTTAATCTGCATACCTTTGGGATGTTGGAGAAAAACAAGACCGGCAGGGGAAAAATCTACCTAGTTCAATTAAATCCATTCCCTATTTGGATGTTTATTGCATCAGGCCAAAAGTTAAAAACAAAAACATTGTTAGGGATTTTTCTTGGGTACTTTTTTAAGATATGTGTGTTTGGCAGAAAAACAGAAATGTGTATTAAACACATAAAACACACTCTACTACATTATAAGTAAGAGCAGAGGGAATCATGGGAAAATAATAAAAATGACCACCTGTGATGTACTGAATTCATTAGTGATTTGACCATCATTGAGAGGAGAGGAGAACACTGCTGGGTTTTTTTTTTTCTATTTTTATTTATTCTTTTTTTAACTCTTATGTACGACCCAATTAAATAATCAATGACAAAACACAACTTATTTCTACAGTAATAATAATAATAATAATGCATTTTTTATATAGCAACTTTCCCATGCTGCTGTATCTTTCTTAGAAACTTGCGACCTATAATTGTCAACTGTTTTATAGACAACTAGCCACAAAGTTGACAGGTTATAAATTTAAAAATACTGTGTTTATAAGAATTGCTTATGAACACTGTGAAATCACTTCAGTGATTTCTCTCCTTTATGAGAAAAGCCCAACATATGATATACCACTCCGTGTGTCTTGATGTCGAGTTATGCAAAATGTTGAGATTTCTGGGGTTTCTCGAGATGTGAAAAACTAATTTGTAGGCCATTTTTGGACCATATTTTGTGTAGACATTTACACTCTTATGATAAAATATGAACCAAACTCTTAAGAATTATTTATGAATGCTTGGAAATCACTTAGTTCAGCACCTTCCTTTCTCGAAGCTTTGAGAAAATCCCCAAATACTGTATGATATATGGTTCGACCTGTCTTAATGTCTAGTTATGTAAGACTTCAATCTTTCTGATGCCCCCACACTACTTTTGGCTCCCTAGATGCAAAAAAACTTGTTGGGCCAGTTTTGGACCTGACCATGTGCAGCAATTTGCACCCTTATGATAAAGACTAAACCAATAAGTATATTTACATTCTCTGTCTTGTTTTTTAATTTCTCACCTTTAATTAATTGGGAGAGTCACCAGAACTGGAGTCAAATTATTTGTATGTGTGCATACTTGGCCAATAAATCAGATTCTGATTCTGATTAGTCATGGTTGAAGTGGATCCCCACTCACTTTGCTGTCTTAATTATATCCTGATAATGAACATTAATGAGCAGAACAGACCCCTCCTCGAGCCGCCACCTTATTGTGGTGGAGGGGTTTGCGTGTTCCAATGATCCTAGGAGCTCTGTTGTTGGGGGATTTTTACCCCTGGTAGGGTCACTCAAGGCAAACTTGCCCTAGATGAGGGACGAGACAAAGAGCAGTTCAGAAAACCTACTATGAAGAATAAAATCTTTGGACGGCATTTTCCCTCGCCCGGACATGGGTCACCGGGGTCCCCCTCTGGAGCCAGGCCTGGAGGTGGGGCCCGATGGTGAGCACCCATGTGGCTCGGCCGGGCACAGCCCAAAGAGCCAACATGGGTCCCCCTTCTCATGGGCTCACCACCTGTAGGAGGGGCCAAGGAAGTTGGGTGCAGTGTGAGGTGGGTGGTGGCTGAAGGCGGGGTCCTTGGCGGTCTGATCCTCAGCTATAGAAGATGGCTCTTGGGATGTGGAATGTCACCTCTCTGAAAGGGAAGGAGCCTGAGCTAGTGCGCAAGGTCGAGAGGTTCCGGCCAGATATAGTCGGGCTCACCTTGACGCACAGTGTGAACTCTGGAACCAATCTCCTTAAGAGGGACTGGACTCTCTACCACTCTGGAGTTACCCCCGGTGAGAGGCGCAGAGCGGGTGTGGGCATACTTATTGCCCCCCGACTTGGAGCCTGTTCATTGGGGTTTACCCCAGTAGATGAGAGGGTAGCTCCCCTCCGCCTTTGGGTGGGGGGATGGGTCCTAACTGTTGTTTGCGCGTATGCGCCGAACAGCAGTCTGGAGTACCCACCCTTTTTGGAGTCCCTGGAGGGGGTGCTAGAGGGCACACCTTCTGGGGACTCCCTCCTACTGCTGGGAGACTTCAGTGCTCACGTGGGCAATGACAGTGTGACCTGGAAGGGCATGATTGGGAGGAATGGCCCCCCCGACCTGAACCCGAGCGGTGTTTTGTTATTGGACTTCTGTCTCGTTACAGATTGTCCATAACGAACACCATGTTCAAGCATAGGGGTGTTCATATGTGCACTTGGCACCAGGACACCCTAGGCCTCGGTTGTCGGACTTGCAGCCTCATGTCTTGGACACTCAGGCGAAGAGAAGGGTGGAGCCGTCAACTGATCACCACCTGGTGGTGAGTTTGCTTCGATGGTGGGGGAGGATGCCGGTCAGGTCTGGTAGGCCCAAACGTGTTGTGAGGGTCTGCTGGGAACATCTGGCAGAGTCCCCTGTCAGAAGTAGCTTCAACTCCCACCTCCAGCAGAACTTGGACTGTGTCCTGAGGGAGGTGGGAGACATTGAGTCCGAATGGGCCATGTTACGTGCCTCTATTGTTGAGGTGGCTGACCGGAGCTGTGGCTGTAAGGTGGTCGGTGCCTGTCATGGCGGCAATCCCCGAACCTGTTGGTGGACACCGGCGGTGAGGGATGCCATCAAGCTGAAGAAGGAGTCCCACAGGACAAAAGGGTCCTGTAGGACTCCGGAGGCAGCTGATAGGTACCGGCAGGCCAAGCGGAATGCGGCTTTGGTGGTTGCTGAGGCAAAAACTCGGGTGTGGGAGGAGTTTGGGGAGGCCATGGAGAACGACTTTCGGACGGCTTTGAGGAGATTCTGGTCCACCATCCGGCGTCTCAGGACGGGGAAGCAGTGCAGTGTCAACACTGTATATGGTGGAGATGGTGCACTGCTGACCTCGACTCAGGACGTTGTGGGTCGGTGGGGGGAGTACTTCGAAGACCTCCTCAATCCTACTAACATGCCTTCCAATGAGGAAGCAGAGCCTGTGGACTCGGAGATGGACCCTCCCATCTCTGGGACTGAGGTCACCGAGGTGGTCAAAAAACTCCTTGGTGGCAGGGCCCCGGGGATGGATGAGACATGCCCGGAAGTACCTCAAGGCTCTGGATGTTGTAGGGCTGTCTTGGTTGACACGCCTCTGCAACATCGCATGGACATCAGGGACAGTGCCTCTGGATTGGCAGACTGGGGTGGTGGTCCACCTCTTTCAGAAAGGGGACTAGAGGGTGTGTTCCAACTACAGAGGGATCACACTCCTCTGCCTCCCTGGAAAAGTCTATTCAGGGGTCCTGGAGAGGAGGGTCTGTCAGATAGTCGAACCTCGGATTCAGGAGGAACAGTGTGGTTTTTCGTCCTAGTCGTGGAACAGTGTACCAGCTCCTACACCCTTGGCAGGGTCCTGTAGGGTGCATGGGAGTTTGCCCAACCAGTCTACATACGTTTTGTGGACTTGGAAAAGGCATTCAACCGTGTACCTCGGGGAGTCCTGTGGGGGGTGCTCTGAGAGTATGGGGTATCGGACCCCCTGATAAGGGCTGTTCGCTCCCTGTACAACCAGTGTGAGAGCTTGGTCCGCATTGCCGGCAGTAAGTCAAACCCGCTTCCGGTGAGAGTTGGACTCCGTCAGGGCTGCCCTTTGTCACCGATTCTGTTCATAACTTTTATGGACAGAATTTCTAGGCGCAGCCAGGGCGTTGAGGGGGTCCGGTTTGTTGGGCTCAGAACTGGGTCACTGCTTTTTGCAGATGAAGTTGTCCTGTTTGTTTCATCAGACCATGATCTTCAGCTCTCTCTGGATCAGTTCACAGCCGAGTGTGAAGCAGCTGGGATGGGAATCAGCACCTCCAAATCTGAGAACATGGTCCTCAGCCGGAAAAGGGTGGAGTGCCCTCTCAGGGTTGAGAGCGAGATCCTGCCCCAAGTGGAGGAGTTCGAGTATCTCGGGGTCTTGTTCACGAGTGATGGAAGAATGGAGCGTGAGATCGACAGGCGGATCGGTGTGGTGTCCACAGTGATGCAGGCTCTGCATCGGTCTGTTGTGGTGAAAAAGGAGCTGAGCCGCAAGGCAAAGCTCTCAAATTACCGGTTGATCTATGTTCCTACCCTCACCTATGGTCATGAGCTGTGGGTAGTGACTGAAAGAATGAGATCGCGAATACAAGCGGCTGAAATGAGTTTCCTCCACAGGGTGTCTGGGCTCTCCCTTAAAGATAGGGGTGAGAAGCTCAGTCATCCGGGAGGGGCTCAGAGTAGAGCCGCTGCTCCTCCGGATCGAGAGAAGTCAGGTGATGTGGCTTGGGCATCTGATCAGGATGCCTTCTAGACGCCTCCCTGGTGAGGTGTTCACGGCACATCTAACCAGGAGGAGGACCCAGGGAAGACGCAGGACACTCTGGAGGGACTATGTATCTCGACTGGCCTGGGAACGTCTTGGGATTTCTCTGGAAGAGCTAGTAGAAGTGGTTAGGGAGAGGGAAGTCTGGGTATCTCTGCTCAAGCTGCTGCCCCCACGACCCGATCTCTGATAAGTGGAAGAGGATGGATGGATGGATGGATGGATGGATGGATGGACAGACCCCTGGGCAGATGACACAGAATGGCACCAACCATTTCAGCATCAGGCGCACTATCATGCTCATTAGTAAATAATGGATTAAATAATAGAAAAAGCAGAAAGAAAAATTGTGGTGAGCTTATTAAAAAATAAGCTAAAAACACTATCTTAATTTGTATGGTGTAATAGAAATGTACTAAATTTAGTTTTGTAATTTTTACGCTAACTCCAAAAACATAGAAACTGGGAAATAACAGTTGTCTTAATTAGGCTAGGAGTCCAAATAAAAATAGAAGTTAATCAGAACAAAAATCTTCAGCCAGGTGGTGAACCAGCTTTGGGGGGGGGTGAAGGCTGCAGGGATTTGTGGTATCTGGGGTGAACTTCTCCAGGCTGGTGGTATGTCCTCCTGGCATTGCAAGCAATCTTTGGTTGCATTTGGGAGACTGGCATCATCCCAACTGACTGGAAAACTGGACTTGTCATCCCTATCTGGAAAGGGAAGGGTGATCGCTTGGATTGCAGCAACTACAGGGGGATAACACTGCTCTCGGTGCTGGGTAAGGTCCTTGCAAGCGTCATCCTCAATAGGATCCGTGATCACTTGCTCACCTACCAGTGACCGGGACAGTCTGGTTTTACGCCTAAGAAGTCTACCATCAACCGCATGCTGGCACTAAGGTTCTAATGGAGCGCAAACGCAAATATCGGCAGAGTTTCTTTGTCAATTTTCGTAATGCGTTCAACTCAGTTGATTGAGCTGCCCTGTGGGACATCCTGAGGGTTCACTGGATCCCCTCGAGGTTGCTGAATATCATGGCTGGCCTGTACACTGATACTGCGAGTGCTGTGCAGAGTGGAAGCAGAACCTTTGTGTTTTTCCCAGTTGATTCTGGTGTTCATCAGCGGTGTGTTTTTCCTCCTACTCTGTTCAATGCTTGTATGGACTGGGTGTTGGGCAGGGTCGTGGGGTCCAACGGCTGTGGGGCACCTGTTGGTGAAGAAAGATTCATGGATCTTGACTTTGCTGACAATGCTGTGATCTTTGCGGAGTCAATGGAGGCTCTGATCAGGGCGCTCAAGAGGCTGAGTGAGGAGTCTGAGTGTCTGGGCTTGCGAATGTCCTGAAAAAACTAAAAGACAAGCCTTTAATGACCTCTTGGACACAGCCATTAGCAGCGTGTCTGTTTGCTGAGAGAGTGTTGACCTTGTCGAGAGGTTTACTTACCTCATGACGACTCATCCTATGAAGTCAGTAGACGGATTGGGAGAGCGTGGTGGGGTCATGAGGTCGCTGGAAAGGGGTGTGTGGCGCTCCAGATATCTATGAAAAACGATGAAGGTCCAAGTCTTTAGAGTCCTGGTGCTTCCTGTCTTGCTATATGGTTGTGAGACATGGACACTATCCAATGACCTGAGAAGAAGGCTGGACTCCTTTGGAACGGTGTCTCTCCGGAAAATCCTTGGGTACCGTTGGTTTGACTTTGTGTCGAATGAGCGGTTGCTCATGGAGTCCCGAATAAGACACATTACCTACATTGTGAGGGAGCGTCAGTTACAGCACTATGCCATGTGGAGCGTTTCCCCAAGGGTGATCCAGCTCGTAAGATCCTCATTGTTGGCGACCTGAGTGGCTGGACTAGGCCAAGGGGTCGCCCACGTAACAGCTGGCAGCAGCAGATAGAGGGTCATCTCCAGAGGGTGGGACTGGACCGCGTGTCTGCCTGGGGAGTTGCCAAACAGGATCCCATGTTGTTTCGTCATGTAGTGGGTGTGGCAATGCACTATACCAGTGCATGCTCCCCAACTTACTGTGTGTGCTCCCCATAAGTGAGCTTAGAACCACTGGATTAATAATTATAAAGTACAAATAAAAGAAATAGACATTGCCTACTGAATAGTAAAGACCCATACTGTGACAATGCAAACAGCTGTGAGATGTTAGCAGAGAAGTCCAGAATTGTATACCAAATAACAATTTAGTGCCTCTGTCACAAACAAGCCGCACAATGAAATGTACGGAGTGCAGGGTCAGCGTCAACCAGTGGATTGCAGAACGGATGAATTGTGCGCAGCAGAGCAGAAGAACATTGTCAGTGTGATTGTGTATCACATTGTAAGTGTAAGATAAATATGACGTTTGGTGTAAAGCCTGATAAAACCATTGCCAGTGATCTTGTCTGATCTCTTCCTCTAGGCAAATGATCATCTGTTTATTTTCCCAATTGTAAGTCTCGTTAAATGAGTTCTGTCACCCTGATACAAGCCAGTTTTTAAAATCACTTGTGTCCTTGGAATGCTTTCATTACCCTATGCTTCTGTAGTCTCAGTAAAGGGTTTACCTCATTGTACACTGAACTTAACGTTTATCAGCTGCTCACTATGCACCATCTGCAAGGACCAGAGACACCAAGTGTCCTCTTCTAAATGACATTGTCTTACTTTGTGTGTCCAGTACATTAAACTGCTTATCTGTGGTTAAAACAAAAAACTCTGGATAATTCAACCCAAAAGCTAAGAACCCAAATCTCTCCAGTTCCTACTAAGCCAATTTGGAGTGTCCAGGTAACTATGCATGTACAGTTCTGTGCAAAAGTTTTAGGCAGGTGTGAAAAAATGCTGTAAACAAAGAATGCTTTCAGAAATGGAAGTGTTAATCATTTCTTTTCATCAATCAACAAAATGCAGTGAATGAACAAAAGAGAAATCTAAATCAAATCAATATTTGGTGTGACCACCCTTTGCCTTCAAAACAGCATCAATTCTTCTAGGTACACTTGCACACAATTTTTGAAGAAACTCGGCTGGTAGGTTGTTCCAAACATCTTGGAGAACTAACCACAAATCTTCTGTGGATGTTGGGTTCCTCACATCCTTCTGTCTCTTCATGTAATCCCAGACACACTCGATGATGTTGAGATCAGGGCTCTGTGGGGGCCATACCATCACTTCCAGGACTTCTTGTTCTTATTTACGCTGAAGATAGTTCTTCATGACTTTGGCTGTTGTTTGGGGTCGTTGTCCTGCTGCAGAATAAATTTGGGGCCAATCAAATGCCTCCCTGATGGTACTGCATGATGGATAAGTATCTGCCTGTATTTCTCAGCATTGAGAACACCATTAATCCTGACCAAATCTCCAACTCCATTTGCAGAAATGCAGCCCCAAATGTTTAAGGAACCTCCACCATGCTTCACTGTTGCCTGCAGACACTCATCATTGTACCGCTCTCCAGCCCTTCGATGAACAAACTGCCTTCTGCTACAGCCAAATATTTCAAATTTTGACTCCTCAGTCCAGAGCACCTGCTGCCATTTTTCTGCACCCCAGTTCCTATGTTTTCATGCCTACTTGAGTCGCTTGGCCTTGTTTCCACGTCGGCGGTATGGCTTTTTGGCTGCAACTTTTCCATGAAGACCACTTCTGGCCAGACTTCTCCGGACAGTAGATGGGTGTACCTGGATCCCACTGGTTTCTGCCAGTTCTGAGCTGATGGCACTGCTGGACATCTTCTGATTTCGAAGGGTAATAAGCTTGAAGTGTCTTTCATCTGCTGCACTAAGTTTCCTTGGCTGACCACTGCGTCTACGATCCTCAACGTTGCCCATTTCTTTGTGCTTCTTCAAAACAGCTTGAACAGCACATCTTGAAACCCCAGTCTGCTTTGAAATCTTTGTCTGGGAGAGACCTTGCTGATGCAGTAGAACTACCTTGTGTCTTGTTGCTGTGCTCAATCTTGCCATGACATGAAACTGTCTTCCACAACCTCACCTTGGTAGCAGAGTTTGGCTGTTCCTCACCCAGTTTTAAGCCTCCTACACAGCTGTTTCTGTTTCAGTTAATGACTGTGTTTCAACCTACGTGTGACATTGATGATCATTAGCACCTGTTTGGTAGAATTGGTTGATCAGACACCTGACTAGAATCCTACAAAATCCCTGACTTTGTGCCAGTGTACCTATAAGAATTGATGCTGGTTTGAAGGCAAAAGGTAGTAACACCAAATATTGATGTGATTTAGATTTTTCTTTTGTTCGCTCACTTTGCATTTTGTAAATTGATAGCAATAAACAATCATTATTTATATTTCTGAAAGCATTCTTTGTTTACAGCATTTTTTTCACACCTGCCTAAAACTTTTGCACAGTACTCTACATCTTCTGAATGTAGGAGGAAAACCAGAGTAGCCATAGACTTGGGTTTTAGCCATTGTAGATGCCACATAGGCTGGACATGCATCCTGGCCAGGGGAGGGGATGGTTCCTTACCCGGACGGGAGACTCCTAATAGGCAGATAAGTATCCCGGCCGGGGAGGAAGAAGGGATCAGACCCGGAAGGAAGGACGAAAAGAGATGGACAAACAGCCCACTGGGAAAGAAAGACATCGCTGGAGACTTTTTATTCCCCCAGCACGCTAGATGGCAGCAACCCCAGATGTCGGTGCCCAGTAGGAAACACTGGTGTCACTGGGGGGCCACGAGAGGGCACTGCAGGGAGACAAGCTCCCTGTTATAATGGACTTATGTGTGACCCAGAATTGCTTCCATCGGGCAGTCGCCCTGGCACTGGAAGTACTCCCGCATCTGTAATAAAAGGGATCGCACTCCCTTATCCAGGTGAGTCAGAGCTGGGAGGTAGAGAGGCCTACACTTGACTGGAGGAGGGCAGTGCAGTGGTGAGAGAATGATAGTGTTTTGTGCATGTTGTGACATATTTGAGGTATTCTGATTAATAAACCAACCATTATTTGAACCCAGGACTGTACTTGTGTGTTCGTGTTGGGGTTTGGACCGTTGATGCCCTGGTTTCCATCACACCATATTCTGGTCATGTCATCATCATGAACATCAACAGAAACCAAGATTAGTTAATAATAATAATTCTTTACAGTTATAGAACGCTCTTCTTATTACTCGGACCAGTTTACGTAGAGAGTGGGGAGCCACTTGAACCACCACCAATGTGCAGCACCCTTCTGGATAATGTGATAGTAGCCATTTTGTGCCAGTATGCTCACTGCCCATGAGCGGTTAGGTAGTTAAGGGGTGGCAGTGAGCGTCAATTAGAGACCGGGGATGATTGGGGGTCCAAAATGACCAGACCTTGGTGGGCAATTGAGCCTGGACATCTGGATCGTTATGACTTTAATTGGTTTAAGTAACTTTGTATATATATTGATGTCTAGTCCAGGGTTGGTTTTGGTTTTTGCCATGTGCTCATTGCTACCAGAATTTGACTCTTGGGTCCTCGAGGGTATAGATTAATTTATGTTAGTTGGGAAATGGATGGATTAGAGTTTTATGGAGTGTCCCAACACAATCCTATCTCTAAGTTCTGAAGGCAATTCCTTCAACTTCATGGCTTGGTTGCTGCTCAACTGTGGGACCTTCAATAGACAGATGTGTGTCTTTCCTAATCACGTCCAATCAATTTGATTAACCACAGGTGGACTCCAAACAAGGCGTAGAAACATCTCAGTGATGACCTGAGCCAAATTATAAGCATCAAAGAAAAGGGTCTGAATACTTGTGTCAATGGGATATTTCAGTTTTTTAATTTTAATAAATTCTGTGCTTGTGTTTTGCGCCACCACCACCTAACCAAGGCACTGGGCAGCCACCTGTGATGCCAGTGTGAAGGCGGGTGCTGTCCACGAGACAGACTTCATAGAATCCTCTCGGACAAAGCCTGGAAACAATGAGGAATGACATAGGAAAATGTATTTAATGTTGAATGCCAGGTGAGAGCTGGGTGGTCTTTTGGCTTTGGAACCCGTGCAGATTTTATTTTTATTTTATTGTTTTTTCTCCAGCTTAACTGGACTTGATTTTTCTGTGCTTGCAGCTATCTGACCTTATCACTGGACTTTTCTTTAGAGACATCATGATATTGTACACTCTTTTATATGTATATCTATGATTTATAAGATCATAAACATTTATTTTTTTCTTTGTCACTTATTTATAAATACTCTTACCTAATCTTATTTGTTGTTTCTTTTCTTGTAACTTTCTCTTTGACGTCTTGTAAAGCACTTTGCATGAAAATGTGCTGTAGAAATTAATGGTGTTGCATGATGAGCAAAAAATGACTTAAAATGATTTTAGCATAAGGCTGCAGCATAATAACAAATGTGGAAAAAGTGAAGGAGACTGAATAGGAATAAAATGCTTTTTGTTTGTTTTGTTGTTTTTTTTCTGTTTTCTTAGCCTTGAGTGTTTTTGACAGTTTATGTTCTAAGCTGCTTTGCCTGCTGTCAAATGTACTTGGAATTTATCTTTTAATTAGTACAGTCGTTGCTCCATTACGCATAAAAAAACAACTTTGGACAAAACAAATCCAGATAGAGCAATTGTTTAACACAGCAGCCCATACAGGCTTACCATTTGGAGAATGATACAGACTCTAACCATTTAGTAATTATTCCTTAATTATTTAGTCATCACAACCTTGGGGAGTCATTACCAGCTTCAGATTCCACATACAGAGCAGGAGTCATCCGTCCTAAGGTATTTCACAATTGGCTCCAGGAACATTTCTACAAAGTTCATCTACCGTACAAACCACACGTATAAGTCGGGTCTTGAAACCCGAAAAATTGATCGTATAATCAGACCCCAACCTATATGCCCGTTCAAAACTGCGACTTAATTTTTTTTTTTTTTTTTTTTTACATCTTTTTGCCTCCAACTTGACCTGACATGATCTGATTGTGACTGAGACTGCTCATTTTGTCTTTAGTCAGAAGTTGTCCTTCTTTTTAGTAATTGTTTTGTGTATTGTGTTTTATATCTACTGTATATATTCGCATATAAGTTGGGTCTTGAAACCCGAAAAATCAATCATAAAATCAGAACCCAACTTATGCACCCATTCAAAAATTCGACACTTAATTTCTTTTTTTACATCTTCTTGCTTCCTCCAGTCTCGCACCAGTTTCTCAGACACATCGAATTTTGTTGCAGCAGCGCAGTTACCAATTTCTTTTGCCACTTCAACGACGTTTAATTTAAAACCAGCTTCATATTTTCTTCTGCTCGAACGCTCCATTGTAGATAAGGGATGCTCTTATGATAAAGGTGTATGAGGGTGTAAGATACAAAAAAACACAAAACATTACTGTGTGGTCACATAGGCACAATACATAGAAAAAAAAGGTTGTGTGCTCCGTGGTTACTCTCTCAGGTGGGCGTTTGCATATCAATCTCTTGGACCAATAGTGTGAGTTTTCCACATTCGACTTATACGACCAACATTATAAAATATCAGAAGTTATACTGTAAAATCAAGCCCCGACTTATCCGCAGGAGAACTTAAACGTGAGTATATACGGTGTTGCAGTTCAGGGTTTCAAGGCCAGAGCCTATCCTGGCAGCACTGGGCACAAGACAAGAACCAAACCTGTAGGACAGGGGTGTCCAACTGAGATCCTAGAGGGCTGTAGTGGCTGCAGGTTTTTGTTGCAGCCACCTTCTTAATTAGTAACCAGGTACTGCTGCTAATTAATGGACTTTTTTCCCTTATTTTTTTTTTGTTTTGCCTTAAATGACAACAACTTATTTTTTGTATAGTACTCTTCACTGTGTGCTGGCACAGAGTGCTGTGAACAATTCTCAGTTAAAATACAAGTATAGATTATACAAATTAGTAAATACTGAACTGGTACACATAAATGCAGGCTTGTTAAAACATGCTGAGAACAAGGCAGAGACTGATTAAACATTAATGAAGACCAACAATATCTGTTTATTAATTAATTGATGAACTATAGCTAGATGTAAATAGTGGTGATTAAAATTGTAAAAGAGAAAGTCGAAAGTCACCATCATGCAGCCCACGGCCGCATACCCACTCCTGGGTCTTTTATAGCAGCGTTTATGCTGGCCCTCCCTCCAATCTGAAGAGAATCTTTCCATGTGAAGATTCCACCACCCCTTTATCTGAGATGACTTTCTATACGCAGGAGAGCAGTGGCACCAAGTACAACATCCAGATACCGAGATGAGAAACGGAATAGAGGAGGGTTAGTAATGGTTTAAAAATATTGTAGTACTTTTATTTCTGTACAAATGACTAATAAACAGAAATGCAGCATGCACAGCTAATCAGCAGCTCTAGTCAGGGTATGCTAGACTAAAGTGAGAAGTCTTCAGCCTGCATTTAAAGCAAACAAGCAAGTCAATAGAGAACGAGCTAACTCAAGGATCTCAAACAGTCCTGGTGGGCAACCATTTTCACTCCAATCATTCTCCTATTTAGCTGTTAATGAAACCCTTTGTTTAATTCTGTGGTTTGTTAGTGTTCTTATTCTTCCATGCTTGATACTCAAAATTAATTTTCTTTTTTTCTGAGTGTATATTTACTTACTGAACTACCTATTATATATTTATTTATTTAAAGAGCTTATGTGAAAAGCCAAATTTCCCTCAGGGGACATAGATAGATAGATAGGTAGGTAGTTCTATCTCTATCTATCTATCTATCTATCTAATAGTGCCTTTCATATCTATCTATCTAATAGTGCCTTTCATATCTATCTATCTATCTATCTATCTAATAGTGCCTTTCATATCTATCTATCTATCTAGTCAAATGCTTTGCAAACTATCACAAATAAAATTTCTCAGACCTTCACTTTCACTATTGAAACAGATTGCATGGGAGTAACAATCTGGATGCTGTTCTGGCCGTGGAACAGAAGACCAGCTCTTCTCCCCGGCGCAGTTGCTGGAGGGTGAATGGCACTGTGATAACCTATTCTTCATGAATTTTGTAAATGTGGAAAAAGCTTAGGACTGTGTCCCTTGGCATGTGTTGTGGGAGGTTCTGCGGGAACATGGGGTACTGGGGTGGCTCCTGCATGTTATGTGTTCCCCAATATGAATAAAGTCAGAGGTATGTCTGAGTAATTGGCATTAAGTCAGATTCGTTCATCGAGGTGTTGGACTCCGTCATAACTGTGTTTTGTCACGATTTCTGATTGTGGTTTTCATGGACAGGATGTTAAGGTGCAGTGGAGAATGAGAGGGTGATCATATGGGGAGGCAAGGGGTAGCATTGTTCCTTTATGCAGATGATGTTGTCCTCTTTGAGTTATCTGTGATCTTCAGCACACATTCATGATGCGGTTGTGTGAGGGTCAGTTCCTCAAAGTCTTATTTCATGGCTTTCTCTTGGAAAAGAGTAAATTAGTCTCTCAAGGTATGTGTGTGTGTGTGTGTGTGTGAGGGGATAGGGAGCAAGTGCTCTTAATGGAGGAGTTCAAGTATCTCAGGATCCTGTTTATGAGTAGCAGAAACGGGGAACACAAGAAGTGGATTGGAGTGGCAGCAGCTGTGCTGCTGGTGCTCTACAGGTCCATGGTTATAAAGCGATAGTGAAGTCTACGGACAAAACTCTTGGTTTACAAGTCACTCTACATTCCTATCCTCAACTATGGCTGTGAGTAATGACTGAAAAGAATGTGATCCCAAGTACAAATGGCAGAAATTAGATTTCTTTGCAGGGTGAAAGGCTGATATTCCACGATAGAGTGAGATGCTCAGTAATTTGGGAGAGCCTCAGGGTAGAGTCACTGCTACTCCAGATCAAGAAGAGACAGTTGAAGTGGTTTTAATATGTCATATAACAATGACCCCCTGTTGAGCTGATCCAGACATGTCCAGTGTATGGAGACCCTGCAGACCCAGAACATGCTGGAGTGGTTATATCTCTTGGCTGGCTTAGGAATTCCCCAGGAAGAGCTGGAATTTGTAGCTGGTGACAGGGAAGTCTGGGCTGCCTCCATGACCCTCTACCAGGAAAAGCAGTTAATGAGATGTATGGAGATATTGTATGAAAGACACAGTTTCAATAATGATCTGAAGCCTACTAACAAACTCACCAAGCAATGGCTCAAAAAGAGGAAATGGAGGGTAATGGACTGGAAAGGAGAGATTGGGAGGATGCACTGATGGCGCATTGCCACACTCACCACTGGATGAGCCATCTGGATTAGGACCAGAATACAGTGGCCCAGTCAAAAGCCAGATTTAAATCCCACTGAACTGTTGGTAGGGGCTTAGAAGCGGATTGAACATCCATAAAAACCCACATTTTTGCATGGAGAAGTTTGTGAAATATTTCACCAAGTCAATGTCAAATACTGGTGAGCAGTTACCGTATATACTCGCGGATGAGTCGGGACTTGATTTTACCATATAATTTCTGGTATTTTATAATGTCGGTCGTATAAGTCGAATGTGGAAAACTCACACTATTGGTCCCAGAGATTATGATATGCTAACGTCCACCTGAGAGAGTAACCAACAGAGCACCACAGCCTTTCTTTTCTATGTATTGTGTCTACGTGACGTTTGCACTATTTTGTGTTTTTTTATCTCACACCCTCATCCATCTTTATCGTAAGATCATCCCTTATCTACGATGGAGTGTTCGATCAGAAGAAAATATGAAGCTAGTTTTAAATTAAACGTTGTTGAAGTAGCAAAAGTAATTGGTAACTGAGCTGCTCCAACAAAATTCGATGTGTCTGAGAAACTGATGCGAGATTGGAGGAGGCAAGAAGATGTAAAAAAAAAAAAAAAATGTAAGTGTTGCACTTTTGAACGGGCGTATAAGTCGGGGTCTGATTTTATGATCGATTTTTCGGGTTTCAAGACCTGACTTATATGTGAGTCAGTTGGGATTATGCCGGTCTTTCAAATGGAAGCAAAGATTGCTTGCGAAGTTCACCCCAACACCACAGATCCCTGCAGCCTTCCTTACCCTCAGCTGGTTTACCACCTGTGCAATCTCAGTGAGACTGGGTAGCTCACAGCTAATTGGAGGATCAGCCTCAAGAACTGTGGACCAAGAGATATCCAACATCCTAGCTAGCTTTAAACAACTCATAAAGTAGCCAGCCCACAACTGCAGTGTCATCCATAAGGACCATTCCATTAGCCACCCTGACTGCGACTCTCCAAGGAACAGATTCGGACGTGTGTAATGCTTCAGTTCCTCTGTAAGCAGGACGTAGGTCACTAGATCATAGATCGTGTGTCACTTGCTCACAGATTCCTCTAACAAATGCCTCCTTTTCTGCCCTCAGAGTCCTCGTAGCCATTCTTCTCAGTTCCCAGGAACGACCAGAGTTGCCATCAAGCTGTGCACTCCAACTCCTCACATTGATATTGAGAGTGCCCAGCGAGATGAAACACTTCCTTCAAGGAACACTAGTAATAACGCTCAGCAACCTTCAGGGTCTTGTCATGGAAGGTCTCTCATATCACATTAGACCCAAGTCCATTAAATTCCTCACACAAGCTGCGTGCAAACTCGTGAGAAATAGTCTGATGTTGGAGTTTGGCTAGGTCCAGCCTCTTTAGGAAACCGATTGGAACAAATTCTATAGGGTGGTCCAGATCTAACTATGCAACTTTAAATGCAATGCAATAATTGCATAATTAGATCTGGATCTCCCTGTATAGGCACAGTGTGGACCTCCTAGAGAATCGAATTTGAGAAGCAATGATTTACACTCCCAAATTCATTCAAACAGAAATTAGTGTAACTAATTGGGCTAATCTGTATGTGTTAAAATGCGAAAGAATAATGAAAAGAAAAACACACACACACGGACCATGCCAGGCCAGGACTCGGGAATCTGTTGCTAATCATTACAGCTCCAAGGAAACGAACCTCAGGACAGATTCAGCCTGGTTCCACTGCTTCTGAATGCAAGAAAAAAAAGTAGCGCAATCTATGTTCACCATATTTTGGGTTTCGGTAGTGGTTGTCTCCGTTTAGCGAACACCCCTTGGTCTTATTTCTTTTGCCCCTCCAACCCCCCTTCTTTTTTTGGATTGTTCTTTGACTGCGCATAACTGCATTGCTTGCTGCCCCTCGAGCGCCGACGTTACAGACAAGCGACAACGAAACAAAAGAAAGTACACGATTATTCTAATTAGTACAGCTAGAAGGGAATGGAATCGATACTGTGTGCGAAGAATTGGTCTTCTCTAATGATTCTCGTGTAGCAACAGCGAGGAATTTAGTCTTTCAGGCTGAGCCGGTCTGTCCACACGGGCTCTGTCTACTCGATGAATAAAAGCTTAAAAATGCGCTCTCTGGCAGCGAGCCATCATAAGCCCAGCTGTGTTTTCAGCAGACTAACAGACGAGAGCAGTGGCAAAACTGACAGAAACCTACTCGGAATCCCGGGCATAGATAACATAACCGGAGCGTTTCAGTCACTCGATATACCACTGGCTTGACAGACTCGTCCAGCAGTGTTCTCCACGGAAGGCCTGCCCCCTTCCTGTCACTTCACTGGCTGATAATAAGCGTACTCCGCCTCTCCCCCGATCTAATTGGTCCGTATGTGTGCTACTCAATCGCCCCTCACGCCCAACGGAGCCAACAAGGTGAAATTGACCAGAGAAGTTCTGGAATCTGTACTGGGCGTAGAAGCGCGGCCGAATGCGCGTGGCCTTCGAGGCTGGAGGCTGGGCTGCCCGCAGGTGTGTGTGGTGCTCTGGTGAACTTTGACGCGGTGTGGTGGCAGGGGTCTGCGCTCACACTGCCGCGAAACGCCATGGCGAGCCGCCTGTTTGTGATGCGGTTCCACTGAACGCCGGACTGCCTGTCTCGTTGAGCCTGCCGCACGGAGATAATGTCGCAGAGTCGCTTTGCTTGAGAGCTGAGTGGAGTCCGAACCAGCCATGTCCAAAACCCTGAAGAAAAAGAAGCATTGGTCGAGCAAGGTGCAGGAGTGCGCGCTTCTGTCCTGTGGGGCTGAGCTCACTTCCCTGCTGGAAATCCGAGGGGGAGCCGAGGTCGGAGAGTTCCCTTACTTGGGCCAGATGAAGGAGGATGCGATCAGCTGCCACTCGGGCAAACCACCAAGCCCCGGAGACGTGTTGCTGGAGGTTAATGGCACCCCAGTTAGCGGACTGACCAACCGGGATACGCTGGCGGTAATTCGACACTTCCGAGAGCCCATACGACTGAAAACAGTGAGACCAGGTACGAGACTGTGGAATTTGGGGGGTGTGTGTGTGACCTCTTAATAGGCGGGGGCTTGCCGGAGTAACTGAAGGTTTGGGGGTGTGTTATTGACCGCCAGGGGGCGGGGCTGTTTTCGACAAAGCACTACATATGTTTTAATAATGTGTTTTCGCGGTGGGATTTTTCTGTTGTAATTCTAGAGGCCAGAGACTTGCTGTTCAGATTGTCTGACTGTAGTTAATTATAACGTGGAGTGGCGTTCCGTCCAGAATTCATGTATCTTTCTTTCTTTTTTTTTAAGCCGCAGCTACTTGCCTAAGCTCAGTCTCTCCGCGACACAGCACTGTGGGAGATCCTGGCTCATAAAGTAATAGAAAGGGGGTAGAGGTTCCAAGTATTTGTAGGTGCGTACAGTATTTGAGTTTTGTGCAAGGCACTTAACATTTTGACTTTTTTTTTATTAGTTTTTCGCTGAAGCGTTTATCCAAGGCGACTTGCAACATTTGAGATAAAATTGTTTTTTCCAGTTGGAGTAAAAACGGGTGAAACGACTTGCTCATGATCACACCGTGTCAGCAGCGGGATTTGCATCCATAACCCCAAGGTTTGAAGTCCAAAGCTATCACCTACCTCTACGCCATAATGCCAGCCTTGTATTAAATACCCTGGGGGGACAACTGAGAGAAGGTGGTCGCACTGCTGTAGGAGGCACTCTTACCAAAATTAGGTGTAGGTGAATGTGGTGTTAAATTTGGTTGTTAGTAAGGTGTAATCATGTGTCAGTTATAGACATTTTGAAAGTTATGGATGTTCTGAGCTGCACTGGATTATCACAGCTAATTGTTTGTGAAGTATGTAATGTAGACTTCAATGTTTTTCCCCCATAAGCTGCACGGCCTTGAACCTTTCCGTCCTATTAGTGAATGCTAAGGTGTTCTGGGTCCTTTTTTTAAAAGGCAGCCTGCATCGGTTTATATGCTGACGGAAAGGGCTGTTCTAGAGACAACCTCATTGGGATTCAGGGATTGCTCTTAATTGACACAAGCAGAATGCTGATGTATGGGACTGCGAAGCTTGCTGGGAATTGGGCACAAATTAGCTGCTAGCAATCAGTAGTGATGGGGGAGCATTGACAATCTCATCACCCCCGCATCTACAATTGTTCTGATCTATCTTGGTAATTAGCCTGTCATTGGTGTCTGGAAGGGGAAAATGCCAAATGGCAAACACTTGACCTTTGGTGAGTTTCAAGTATGCAGACTGGTTAGTGACGGTAAAAAAATTTTTTTTTTTTTTTTGACTATTGATGTAGAAAGTTTTCTTCTAAATGTGAGCAGTGTGTAGATTTCTGTGTATTTGTGATAAGAATGTGACCAGCTGGTCTTGGTGTCTCATGGCACCCCATGTACTGTCTGAGATCACACTTTAAATGCTCCTCTTCTCCAACCTAATCCAGATTAACAGTCGGCTGGAGAAGCTGTCCTGAATTAATAAACAAGGCACCCAACTGGACTGAATATTTTCAACCCCCAAACACCATATAGTGAAAGATGTCTCATTTCCTGTTACAAGTACAGGTCCAGATTATTTTTTTTTTTGTGGCAGCCTACTGCAGTGGACAGATTTGAAGCTCTGTACAGATTTACAACTATAAAACCTGATATGTATGTGTAAACCACACATTTCTCTATTTATACATGTGTGTGTTATGATGTAAAGGTGTATACCTCTTGGCAAGATATTGCTAGAGGCAAGGGCATCATCAGGGTGGCACAAGGAAGACAAGAGTCCTTTATAAGACCTTCTGCTCATGCTAGTGTGGGAATACAGGCTCCTAGTAGACAGTACACCCTGTGTTTGTGTTGGGTATGGCAAAAGAGAAACAGTGACAGGGAAGTGACCTAGGCCCAAGTATGATTCCAGGGAGGACAGAAAAGATGTTGCTACATGTAGCCACTAGCAAGAACTAGTATGGCCTTATTATCCCAACTGTGGTTAATTGGGAAAGAACTGACATACAGTCATATGAAAAAGTTTGGGAACCCCTCTCAGCCTGCATAATGATTGACTCTCCTTTCAACAAAAAAGATAACACTGGTATGTCTTTCATTTCCTAGGAACATCTAAGTGCTGCGGTGTTTTCTGAACAAAGATTTTTAGTGAAGCAGTATTTAGTTGTATGAAATTAAATCAAATGTGAAAAACTGGCAGTGCAAAAATTTGGGTCCCCTTGTAATTATGCTGATTTGAATGCCTGTCACTGCTCAGTGCTCATTACTTGCAACACCAAATTGGTTGGATGAGCTTGATAAGCCTTGAACTTCATAGACAGGTGTGTCCAATCATGAGATATAAAGGTATTTAAGGTGGTCAATTGCAAGTTGTGCTTTCCTTTGACTCTCCTCTGAAGAGTGACAGCATGGGATCCTCAAAGCAACTCTCAAAAGATCTGAAACCAAAGATTGTTCAGGATCATGGTTTAGGGGAAGGCTACAAAAAGCTATCTCAGAGGTTTAAACTGTCAGTGTCAACTGTGAGGAATGGAATCAGGAAATGGAAGGCCACAGGCACAGTTACTGTTAAACCCAGCAGTTCTGGCAGGCCAAGAAAAATACAGGAGCGGCATATGCGCAGGATTGTGAGAATGGTTATAGACAACCCACAGATCACCTCCAAAGACCTGCAAGAACATCTTGCTGCAGATGGTGTATCTGTACATCGTTCTACAATTCAGCGCAATTTGTACAAAGAACATCTGTATGGCAGGGTGATGAGAAAGAAGCCCTTTCTGCACTCACACCATAAATGGAGTCGCTTGTTGTATGCAAATGCTCATTTAGACAAGCCAGGTTCATTTTGGAACAAAAATGAAGTTATTTGGTCATAACAAAAAGCGCTTTGCATGGCAGAAGAAGAACACCACATTCCAAGAAAAACACCTGCTACCTACTGTCAAATGTGGTGGAGGTTCCATCATGCGGTGGGACTGTGTGGCTAGTTCAGGGACTGGGGCCCTTGTTAAAGTCGAGGGTCCGATGAATTCAACCCAATATCAAACAAATTCTTCAGGATAATGTTCAAGCATCAGTCACAAAGTTGAAGTTACGCAGGGGTTGGATATTCCAACAAGACAATGACCCAAAACACAGTTCGAAATTTACAAAGACATTCATGCAGAGTGAGAAGTACAATGTTCTGGAATGGCCGTCACAGTCTCCTGACTTGAATATCATCGAAAATCTATGGGATGATTTGAAGCAGGCTGTCCATGCTCGGCAGCCATCAAATTTAACTGAACTGGAACGATTTTGTATGGAAGAATGATCAACAGTACCTCCATCCAGAATCCAGACACTCATCAAAGGCTATAGGAGGACAGCATCTAGAGGCTGTTAGATTTACAAAAGGAGGCGCAACTAAGTATTGATGTCATATATCTGTTGGGATGCCCAAATGTATGCACCTGTCTAATTTTGTTATGATGCATATTGCATATTTTCTTTTAGTCCAATACACTTAATGTCACAGCTGAAATACTACTGTGTCTATAAGGCATGTCATCTATTAAAAGGAAGTTGCTACTTTGAAAGCTCAGCCAATGATAAACAAAAATCCAAAGAATTAAGAGGGGTTCTCAAACTTTTTCATATGACTGTATGAACAGTGCTCTTTTCTCCGTACTGTTAAAGACTCACAATCCCTAGTGGGGGCAATAAGAACATAAGAAATCTTACAAATTAAAGGAGAGTTCTCAGTCCATAAAGTTTGTTTGTTTGTTTGTTTAGCTAATAGCTAAGTTATTCCAATATGTCATCCATACGGTATACTTCTTAATGATTGTCAAGATTTCTGCTTCAGCATCATGTCTCCTAGTTTATTCCAGAATTACATAACTCTTTGAGTAATGCTGTGCTTGTTGGCTTCAGTCTTAAATGCATTTTCGTTAATTTCCACTTGTGCCCTCGAGTACGTGATTCACCCTTAAGCTGAAAGAATTCTGGTGGATCTACTTTATCAATTTAAGTAGGACCCTCATGTTTCTGTGAGGGAGGAAATGTAGCCTTTTCAGGATAACTACAGGCTTTGCGCCCTGGTACACTGCACAATATCCAGCGAACTCCCAAGTACGTGCATTTATATACTCCGAACTAGTAGTGAGTTGTTTTATGTACTATGACAAAATGGAGGAAAAAAAAAAATTTAAGGTCAAGAGATTGTGGCTGAGCGCACCATACCTATAAACTGTTTGTAAATCACCAATGCAGTCAGGCAACATGTTTTTGGCTGTCAGAGAAAGGGGTGAGCTCACAATACTTTGGAAAGTCCTCCTGTAATCATGTAGTGACTACTAGTCTTATTATTTGACATGCTCGGGCAATGAGATAAGCATCTGCAGTTGTCAAGTTCAGTGTTGCCTCCAATTAGTAGTGATGTAATGTGACTCTGGCTTTAGGTTACTTTTTTTATGTGTTTATCCCTCTTCCATCTTTTTTAAATAAATATTTCATTTTGCTTACTTTTGCATTTACCTGCTAAGGCAACTTTCGGAGTTCCCACTTGTGACTTCTTACCTTCCCAACTGGTTGCGTTGATGTGAATTTCCTGTTGGCGTTTTGGGAGATATGCAAGGTTTGCTGTTGATTTACCGTATTTACTCGTGTACCACGCGCCCTCATGTAAGACGCACACCCTTATTTTTACAAAGAAAATCACGAAAAAAAATTTTCCCCGTGTACAATGCGCACTGTGATTGTATAGGAAGAGTTTTGGGCACGTTTTCCGCAAAATGCCCTTCTATTTTTGTTGCATGACGAAAGAGCGAGTGAATGAGAGAGAGCACGCGAACAAGCAAGAGAGACAGAGAGTGCACGAGCAAGCGAGCGAGGGAAAGAGCCCAAGCAAAAGAAGTAAACGTTACAGAAAAAAAATTCCTCGTGTATGACGCGCACCTGATTTTCTGATGCTAATTTTCGGGAAAAAAACGTGTGCGTGTTACACGGGGTAAATACGGTACTACTTGGTCTGCACAAAAAAACATTTAAAGATAAGCTTATTTCACATAAATATGAAGAGCATTATAAATGTATTAAAAGTACATTATGCCACTCCCAATACGTTTCAGACAAACAAGTGTTGTACCATATTAGCCATTATGAATGTAGTGATAAGTGAAGCAAAATAATACCTTTTATTGGCTAAATAGAAAGATTACAATAGTCAAGCTCTCGTGACACCTCATTGGTTACATCTTGCCTGAAGAAGCAGCCTCAGTTGCCTCAAACTTGCATATTGTAATCTTTTTAGTTCTGCAATAAAAGGTGTCATTTTGCTTGACTTCTCACGACAAAACAAGTGCAATTTCTAGCTGACCAAGTTGGCTTTTAATTTTATATTGAAAGGTCAGCATGACAGCACAACATAGAGAATTTGGGTAGCATTGTTTTCACATTGTAAAATATTTGATGTGTCTGATAGCATAGTCGTATTCTGTGTTCAGATGTAATGCATGGGTGTGTGTGTATGTAATATGTAAAATGTGTACCGTTGTTTGGCATCGGAGTAGAGGGGCAAAAACAGAAACCGGGCCTCATAAAAATATATCTTCAAATCAAGCAGATTTAAATAAACCACCCTGGCACCTTTTAAGTACTTTTATTTCCTTATCCGCCCTCTCTTTTGATAGCTTCCCCTAAAGTTGCTCATTTAAGTAAGCACATTTCATTTGTACGGTAGTTGTTTCATACTGGATACATGGACGTTGACTGATTGCACTCAAGTCATCCATCCTTGTAACCTGCTTTTCCAGGGTGGCGTCTCTGAGAAACTGGACCATATCCCAGCAAGCCTAGGGCATTCAAGTAATTTCAATATAAATTCTAGGTACTGACCAGTAGGGGCATTTATAATGTCTTCAGGCTATCCTTGCAATAAAGAGATCCGCTTCATTAGAATTGTTTTCTTTTACTACGTGTCCCAGGAGAACAAAGAAAAAAAAATCGCACACTGCGGTGTGTGCTTTCCTGTTCCATTAATGCCAGTATGCTACATTTAAGCTTACTTTGCTGAATTGTTTTAACTCTTTGATTTGTGTGTCCTGTTTGTCTGCTTTGTAAAGTGCTTTTTGATGAAAGGTCTTAAATGAAATAAGGATTGCTTGATTAGGCATTCTGAAGAAGCTAATACTTGCTGATGAAAAGTTGTGGGTTTCCATTAACGATCAATTTGCCTATTTGGTGGTTTCACAGTAAGCATTATTACTGGCAATGGTACCATGGTACCCTGTACCACAGACTAGCAGTTTATTCATTACGGTGCTGTGCAAATCACTTCCTTGCCGAAAGAAATAAGTAAGCAAATATAAAGAAAAGTGTTGAGAGTAAATGGACCTCTGCAGTATAAGTCATAAAAAATTGAATCTTTGTGAAATATTTCTTGGCAATTTAATTTTGAGTCCACTGCAGTGATCATAAAAATAGACTACTAACAACACATTAGGCGAAGATTTGACTGAAAGGCAAAAATGTGGCTTTGTGCAGCCCTGGACATTCTTTACTGTTGATTGACTCCCACATTCAGTCTTTACCTTCAGTTTCTTTTACCTTTTTTTTTAGCATCTCAGTATTTCTGTTTTTGTGTTCTCCTTGGTATTCCCTCTGTTCTGCCAATTACTGATTCTATTAATCTTTTTATATAAACACTCAATCGGGGAAAGAAGCTCTATCTATCTATCTATCTATCTATCTATCTATCTATCTATCTATCTATCTATCTATCTATCTATCTATCTATCTATCTATCTATCTATCTATCTATCTATCTATCTATCTATCTATCTATCTATCTATCTATCTATCTATCACATACAGAGTGATTATTGAAGTCAGAGGGTACTATGTGGTATTTGTGAGACACGATGAACTGGGCCATACCCTGTTGTGACAGTATTCATTTTGATCCACTGTAACATAAGAATCTGATGGAATATTCAATTCATGCAGGCTGGCTTACCAGGTCTGATTTCAGGTGTATCACATAACTTGATTGAAAGCCTTCCAACATTACTCAGGCATGGGGATTGCTGTATAAAGTGGTGAGCTAAGGCTGGCTAGTAGGATTTCCAGCTCCATTTATGAAGAACTATGACTCTACCTACTGGAAGTTATTCACTAGAAGTTCACAGACTTGGTACTAACTGTTTTATTTTCAATTTTTTTTTTTGTAATAGGGCCAGTACTTGCCTATAATTAGACTCTTGGTATTTCTTAACATATTATTTTACCTTAGGGTGGCATGGTGGTGCAGTAGTAGTGCTGTTCCCTTACAGCAAGGAGACCGGGATTCATGTTTTGGGTGCTCCCTACATGGGGTTTGCATATTCTCCCTTTGTCTGTGTAAGTTTCCTTCTGATAGTCCACAGAGAAGTGGGTTAGGTGAATTAATGTTGGTAACATGATCCCTAGTGAGCAAATGGTGAACATATGTGCACACACACACACACACATATGTGATGGACTGGCACCCTATCCAGGGATTGCCCCTACCTTGCGCCCATTTCTTGCCAGAATAGGCTTCAGTTTCCTTGCAACCCTGCTGTGGATAAGCAGGATAGGAAGTTTGATGGATTATTACCTAATTTTCATGATTAATTCAGTAACGAGAAGTCGGATTTTCATTTATAATATCTCTTCTCTTATAATAAAAATCCTGAGACGAGAGAGATACTTTCACGTCCCGCGAGATGAGACTTTGTGCCAAGAGATTTAACCATGCCCAGGGCTGGAAATAAAAGACAAAGAGTAGATGACCAAGTAGAACGTCGTAAAGAATTCAAAAACGTTGGTGCGATACACATGCAGAGCAGGTTAGAGATATAAAAGTACTAAAATTTGAAAGTCTCAAAAAAAGGATAGTAAAGTTCGCATTAGTGCAAACAAACAGACATTATTACTTGGTGAAATAACAGAACAGCGAAAAGAGACTAAATATATTGTTCAGATTTAAACCTTAAGTTGGAGACTTGTAGATCATCTAATTCATGTTGCCATCAGGGAAAAGTAGTGTTTCTTCCCAATGAAGAGGTGTATCCACGAGAATTAAAAGATTTGTTGTTTGGTGAAAGTGAAATCCACAGAAGTGGCTGGCGCGTAGGGGGGTGGGGGGGGGGCAGGGGGGGTTGGCGAGTGAAGCGAGCAGAAGGCGAAGCCCCCTTGTAGATTTATATAATGTACTCATGGGAAGTGTTTTTTTTTTTTTTTTTTTTTTTTTTTTTGCTTACATTGATAGTTTCCCCTCCGTGCCGACTCTATTTAAATAACAGCTGCTAGGTGTTAATACCAGACTTGCAAATAAGTCTAAATGAACAATTCCTATTTCTGCTATATTGTCATTTGCACTGAGGTCCTTTGTTACTACAGTTTCCCCTTAGGTTTTATTCCTTGAACAGTTTATGTGAAATTACCAGAGGTGGCATTCACATCTCTGCCTGTTCCTACTTACTTCTGAAAGACGGCAGTGTTATCAAAAAAGACATGGCACCAGCACCAAAGTCATTCAGACTCGCTTGATCATGATGCAGTCATTTAGAAGTCGTGTTTCTGGATCAAACCTTGGCAAGAGTAATGGAGCTGTGGCAGCATCTGGGCACAGACACTGTTGTCTCACACATTTTAACATCCCAGTGTGCTCACGCAGTATTACTCTCACTCTCTCTCTCTGTCTCTGCTCCCAATAGATTTCAAGGGGGTGGAGCACTGGCAACAATAAGCTAAATTATCTACCTCTCCTTCTGTTTGTGCAGTGCAGAGTATGTGTGCATGTTTATTTGCCAGACCTTTGCTCTCTGCAAAGTGCAGGTAAAATGCCTAATGTTCTGCTCGCTCTACAGGTTTGCCGAGTTCCATGTAAACAAGCCTCGTCTGCTGTGTTCTGCAGAGCGTACACACACTTGAAAATCAGTTGGGTGCTGCTGTATATCTGATTGATCATCAGACTGTGCAAGTAACTGGTTTTAAAGCTGAAGTGTTTTCACCAATGTGACACCTTAGGTGCTAATGCATGCTCTTCTCACCCCATCTGGCCATGTAAAGCAGGGCATGTCTAGTATTTAGTATAAAGCATGTATGTTCCTTACAGTGAGAGAATGCATTTTTGAAAAAAATCCCAATACCCATTCTGTGTGTGAAATAGTTGGATGCCACAAAGTTATGCCTCAGTGCAAAAACATTTGGATTGTACTGTAACTACAGCAGATTTTTATTTCCCCCCAGGTACAGACATATCTTTTCATAGAGTGTAGTATAGGTACATGGAGGTAGGAGATCTAGACAGATAGCTCGAGGCTGTATAAGTAGTTAGCTGACAACATGTATCGGCTCTTTATAGTCTATGCCTGGTTGCATAGTTTCCATAGGTGTCAGCTCACTAGTTCAGAGTATATAAATGCACGTACTTGGAGTTCGCTGGACATTGTGCAGTGTACCAGGGCACTTCTGTTGTGCTGATATGCCTGAAAGCACATCAAATAAAACAATTATTGTATCCAGCAGGGTCTTTGGTCTGTGCTGGACCAAAAATCTATTTTGGGCCTTGAGCACAATGCCAGATCTGTCTCATCCGTGGCTGATTTGATGTTCAAAAAGAGTTCAAATCAAAAACGATGTTGGACACTTCATCAGTTGCTGGTTTGCAAGGACAGCCGTCACTGCTATCCGTATCTCTCTTACTCTATAGCCATTTCATTCAGTGGATTTTTCTTCTGCTGCTTTGAACGATTCATATACTATTAGCAACTGGCTGTTTTTCTCCTGATTTCACAATATTGTTTGGCTCAGAAAAGCTGGCTGCCCTGACCTTGCATTGTACTCGCATCCAGCTCAGTTGAAGGAAGCCAAGGGTGGAGATTTTTCATAAGGAATTACATGAGTATAAGGGTTAGGGACATTTCTTTTGGGAATCTTTTTGCTTGTCATTTTACAATTTTGTTTCAATTGGAATTTGCTTGTATAAATACAGGGCAATTAAAAAAGAACTGAAGCCTTTCAAAAATGTATTACTCAATAACACTGAATCGTCTTTTATGATTAAACTAGCAAAATACCCGCGCTTCGCAGTGGAGAAGTAGTGTGTTAAAGAGGTTATGAAAAAGAAAAGGAAACATTTTAAAAATAACGTAACATGATTGTCAATGTAATTGTGTTGTCATTGTTATGAGTGTTGCTGTCATATATATGTACACACACACACATATATACATACATACACACACACATATATATATATATAGTAGCTGATTACCCGGTGGCCTCGCTCACTGAATGCAAGAGAAAAAAATAAAAAGTAGTATTTATAAAATAAGTTTAATTGCCAATTTTATTTTTCCACAAATAAAGAGCACTTACAATAACATAGAAATCAATATAAACAACAGTAACATCATTATCATATGAGAATATGAAGTAATATATAAGAAGCACATTGCATATAAATATAAATTATTAAACAGTAAAATCTTCTTCTATAATACACTACCGTGGCTATTCGTTTGTCTGTCCAGGATTTTAAATCACCTGTAGCTCGCAAACCGTTTCACCTATTGACTTGAAATTTGGTACACATATACCACGTCACGTCTACTATCCGCTTTCGGGGTGATGATTTTATTACTCTTTTTATGTTCATTTTATTTTATTGTAGAATCAACTCACAGCTGCGCGCACCAGGGCGGCCGTGGGCGGATGCGTACGGGTGCCATTTTCATTCCCTACCAGCTTCGCTAATCATTCTTGAGGCAGATTGAAGACTTAAGTGCCAGCTTAACTGAAAAATTAAAGAAAACATACTAAGTTATTGCAACACAAAAACTAATTTAATCAGTTTTAACGGGAAAAGATGCCGACGAAAGAAGAGGAGCAGCGGGACGCTAGGGTGAAGAGCTGCTCAGTAAGCAGCATGCGCATCAACCTCTGAGCAAACGAATGATAAACGTACAGAGAAAGAGGATAAATACTATGAATGCTCATGTCAAGTGTATTCACTCCACGTTATCGTGCAGTGCGCTGTTACTGGTATTTTGATAAAAGAATTTGAACAACATATAAGAAGCGTATAAATTATTAAACAGTAAAACATTAATATTTAAGAAGTAAAGATACATTGAGTACTACTGCAGTGCTTTCAGGTATACTACATTTTTTGTTTGCCCATTACATGCATAAATGTATACATTTTTTGGTGTACCTACCCAAATATAACGCGACATATATAACTGACCGTGGGAGAAGCATGGATTTTAAACACGCGTTGAGTTCATTTGCTGGTGTCCCTCGTGGAATAACTGGTAATGTCTGACGAAAATCTACAGCGAGTAAAACTACAGTACCTCCTATTATTTTGGTACGATCTCTGAGATCTTGCATTGTTCGGTTCAAGACTTCATAAGCTCTTTTATGTGCCATGGTGCACTCATCCCAAACTATCATCTTTGAATGTTGCAAGACTTTTGCCATTCCAGAGCCCTTGCGTATGTTGCAAATTGGATTTTCATCGTGAGCGAGGTTTAATGGTAATTGCAATGCGGAATGCGCTGTACGGCCTCCATCTAATAATGTAGAAGCAATTCCCCATGACGCTACAGCCAGAGCTATGTCCACCATTAGCTCTCTCGGCAAGAATCATGTTTATTAAACTCGTGCTGGTTCAGTCACTTCACGTGAGCCGCTCTGTTGTGTGATGTTGCGATGCCCACAGGTTTATTTAATGTTAGCTAAGACCCGGCAGTTAAAAGTTTCTCGCCACAGCAATTTTAACTCTGTTACAAAGTGATCCAAACTCTTGTTTATACCTCGTGTCTTCTCATTAAACTTGTATCTCGCGAATATGGCATTGCAAACGGCAGCTGGAGCGTTTGTATAAAGTTAATTTAAAGTTACGGTTTACACCGTTCTTTTTTTTTTATACCTCGTGTCTTATGAAGATGCTTGTATGCGTCACTCGCTCGCTTCTTATTGTTTCGCTGCCTTGTCAATTGTGTAAGGAATGTTTTCTTTAAAGTTACGGTTTACACCGTGCTTTTTTTATACCTTGTGTCTTATGAAGATGCTTGTATGCGTCACTCGCTCGCTTCTTATTGTTTCGCTGCCTTGTCAATTGTGTAAGGAATGTTTTCTTCAGCGCTCTTTGGGGCTCCTTCTTCTTTTCTACGTACTGAGTTCACAGTCAGTTCACATGCTTACGTGGGAGGCGTGATGACGCGACACGCAACTCCGCCTCTCACGGCCATCGAGCTGCACTCCATTCCAGCATATGGACAAAAAAGAGGTTCCAGTTATGACCATTACGCGTAGAATTTCGAAATGAAACCTGCCTAACTTTTGTAAGTAAGCTGTAAGGAATGAGCCTGCCAAATTTCAGCCTTCCACCTACACGGGAAGTTAGAGAATTAGTGATGAGTCAGTCAGTCAGTCAGTCAGTGAGGGCTTTGCCTTTTATTAGTATAGATAAATTGTACCATTAACGATCCAGTTCTGGCCTAAGACTTTCAGATTTTTGGTTTACCTTTGATGTCACTGACATGTTAGATCTTTTTATGGGGTTTAAGGCCCAGAAATCTGTGAAGCTGCTTTGTGACAATATTCCTTGTGAAATGCACTCTATAAATTGATCTTGTGAACATGCAGTATGCACCAAAGTGTGCTAATAAGAATTACTTATGAATGCTTTGAAGTCATTTCAGTGTTTTTTTTATTTATTTATTTTTTTTTTAGTTCTCCGCCTCCTGACTCACCGGTATGTGAGAATTCCCACGTATCATGTACCTTGATATCTGTCTTCATATCTAGTTATACAAGACCTTGCACTTTTTGGAGTTCAATCCTGTTTTTGACCCTCAAGACGTAAACAATTCTAATTGTTATGACTTTTTTTTTTTTTTTTTTTTGCCATATCTTGTGAAGGAATTGATACCATTATGATAAAAAGTAAACCAATAGATGTACTCGGGCAAAATGATCAGAAGGACTTTAAGTTGTGCATGCCACATCAACCATACCCAGGGGTTCATCCCCCTAATGGGGTCAAAGTTAGTCCTTTTCACAAAACTTTGAAAAAATGTTGAGGAATATAGGCATGCGGACTGTCATTGTATGCTATTTTGAGGTTGCTGATCACAAATGTGATATGGTTGATTCATTACAAGTGGCCCCAGCCCTATTAAGAGCCACTCACGGAAGGTTAAAAATAACAGATTTTAAACATAAGCAATGTGGGGTATCATGTTAGACTCTTTCAAGGTTATTAACTTCATATGTGATATTATTATTTTTGATCCTTTACTTGGAATCTAGCCCTCTATGGCAGTTGTTCCCAACCTTTTTCCCAAGGGACCCCTATTTTACCAGTGAATATTTTGACGACCCCCACCTTCTCCCATCCCAGACAAACACTATTACTAAGAAAAAATAAAATAGCCCTAGCACTTTTGAATTGTTTTGATCTTTTATATTCAATGCATAACAGTAACAGTACAGAACAAAAATAACAGGCTACATGTAAATTGAAGCCAAACAGTGAGCATAATGTGCAATAATGTGCTTAACAGAAAAGTGTATTATTTTTCTGAACAGATTATTTCCTGTGAATACTGCAATATATCAGCCAGTCTTTCCTATGTTTAAATGAACTTGTGACACATGAACTTGTTCCCTTTCAAGGCTACAAACAGGATGGCATTTAATGTGAGCTTTGGGCTTGTAACTCTTGGGCCAGTGATGGGATGTCAGGTATGATTTTGGTGACAGCCAAACGAAAGTCACTGTGCACGTCAAGCTTGTTGTGTGCCTTTGATTTGATGGTGACAAGAGCACTGAAAGCAGTCTCTGATGGGTATGTCGTTGCGAACAGCAAGATGAATCCGATGGTTGTGTGAAGTGCAAGTCTTGGAGCGATGCCAGGTCCTTTCACAAGCCAAAACCGCATGTATCCATATTCATCATAGAATTTCTTCAAGAGAGAATTCAACTTAATATCCATGAGCTCGTCCTCAGCCTGAAGATATTCCACATCCTCCTCTTTTGCGAGAAATGGGTCCATCACCCATGCGTCTTTTGTGACGTGTTCATTTATATCTGAAAACCGGGATTTCATCTCCTCCTGAAGCTGCTGCATGTGGTGGATGAACTGGCGGATCAAAGCATCGGATAATTTCCCCCCTGCTTGTTTATTTAAAGAGGGGAAGGGCTGTAGATCCCTCTTCACCAGTTTCTTCTTTCTGTACTCCACTTTATGCAAAAATGCACAACATTATACTGGTCTCTGCACCCTGCATGCGTTTATTTGTTTCATTATAGAGACCGAATATCTCCGCCAGGTATGATGTCTTAATTAGAAACTCGGCTGTCATTTCCTCCAGTAGTTTCTGGTTATGGAGGGTCAGGAAGTCTCTTATCGGATTTTGAAGTTCAATGAAACGCTCCAACACTTTGCCCCGGGACAACAAGCGCACCTCAGTATGGAGGAGGAGTGTCTGGTGGGTCTCATCTTCACACAGCTGTGCAAAGATTCGTTTGTTGACTGGATGAGCTTTAATACAGTTCACAATTTTTCCAACAGTCTTTAAGGTTTCATTTAGTTCCTCACAGAGGTGTTTGCTGGCCAGAGCCGGTCTGTGTGTCATGCAGTGAAACACCAGGCAATGACACGCTTTCTCTTTCAAATGGCTGTTGAAGCCTTTATTCTTTCCCATCATAGAGGCAGCTTCAGCTGTGCAACATGCAACTAAATTATCTTCTCCTAAATAATCTCTTCTCCTCATGTGATGGTTGTTAAATTGACAAACCTAAGAATGTCTTGTTTCAGTTCGGTTTTGTCGATGTACTGTACATATACAATCAGTATCGCCTCCTCTCCCACAGTGGTAGTTTCATTGAGCTGGATGCAAAACTGGCCCGTTTTGAGATTTTCTATCAGTGTGTTCTCAAGGTTTCCAGCCATTCTATCAATTCTGTCTTTCACCGTGTTGTTAGACAGTGGTACGGTCTTGAATTTGCTAGTGACCTGAGGTTCACACATTTTAATGCAAGCCGGTTTAATAAGTGTCTCTGTTATGCTATGTGGTTTTTTGGCTTGTGCAATAAGTAGAGAGAGCACTCAAACGATGCAATAGTTGCTTGCTTTTGGTCACTTCCAGCCCTGGCAAAACTTTCCCTAATATTCTGGGGCATGTTAGTTATCACTATTTCTTTTTTTTTTCCAGAGAAAAAAACTCCCTGGGTTTATCCACCATGTCCAGGTGTTTGGTAGTCTGGTGTCGCTTCAGTTTGCAGGGTTTCATACTTTCATTTGCCAGTTTCTCACCACAAATGACACACTCAGTTTTGACTTTGTCCATTGACTCAATGAAACCAAACTCCAAATAACTGTCCTGATAAGTCCTTTTTTTTTTTTTTCTTTCTGAGATAATCAATACTCTCTTCTTCCTGATGCTTGGCCATTTTTCAAAAAGCCCTTTAACTATTTTACCTCGTAATTCTGTGGTTAGATTAGCTTACATGCTAGTTCCGCACCGTGAATACTAATAGTATTATGCAAATAGCGTCCTTGTCATTGCCGATATCGCAATGTTTATTTTTTTTATAAAGAAATAATGCAAACTTCTACAAATTTAGTTGTTTATGTTACACAAACATTAAATGCCTAGACACGTTAAATAAACATATTTAAATAAATAAATTTTGCACCCCTAAAATGGAGAGGTCCTCGCGACCCGGTCGGGACCCCCAGGTTGGGAATCAATGTTCTATGGGCCTCTGTCAGAGGGAGAAAATGACATTTCTATTGCAGTTGAAAATATTTAGACTTTAAACGGTTAAATCAGGGTTTTGAAATTCAGTGTGGAAATGCGCATATCTCACACAAGGTTAGCAATTCCTGCAATTTCTAATTTTTAAACTGCAAATTTCCCCCATATATTTATTTGGTAAGCTCTCTTCACTTCCTGCAAGAACAGTCATTTCTTAAAATCAGTATTTTTGTAATTGAGCCTAATTTGTTACTTAGTAATTGATTGTTTACGTTTTGTTAAGGTCAGATTCATAGGATGTCACCCTGCTGTTTCCATTGCCCTTGACTGGAAAAACGACAATCGGCTGTTCAGCGGAGTTGCACAAGTGTGCAGCATTAGTCAAGGACATGGGGCTTTTGGTGCATTCTGTTTAAACTTTCCTTAATAAGAAAGTCAACTTTGTTAAACTGAAGGCTATAAACAGGCTGAATCATAATTTTGTGTGCCAGTAATACAAAAATTCAGGAAATTAACTTAGATTTTTCATTTTATTCGTGCTCAGGTTTGTTCTTTTTTTATTCTGACAATAATTATTCTGACAATTTAAACCTGAATCTTAAAAGTAAAAATCGGTGACACACACAGATTACAAACAAAACTCCAAGGACATTATCAAAATCAGCTGTGAAAGGCTGCCATTTCTCCCCAGTGCTGACAAGGACGACAAACCAGCAAAAAAAAATAAGGACTTTATAGTATGCCTTACTCTATGATGCCTCAATTCAATTTTATGTTCTCTTGTGGTCTTCCAGAAATGTTCTTTGGTTTTGGCAATAGTTCATTGTAATCACAAAGCAAATATGCTCACTGGTGAACTACTAATAATTATTGTCATTCTCAAACCCGCTTACTGCAATTCAGAAAAAAAGCAGAGAGGCACAAGGAGACCATGCAAACTCCACACAGACAATCGGGTGCTTCATCTGAAGCTAGTATGCTGGATGAGTAAAGTGGCAGTGCTAATCTGTCAGCATTTCTGTTCCAACCAAAGCTAAGAATGAGTTAATTTTGACTAAATATTTCAGATTTCTTAAACTAACAGCATTCACATTTATAGCCTTATGCTGACTGCTCAACTGACTTAAAGCTGCAGAAAATTATACTCTTAACAGGAAAAAATAGTAGGGTATGGATTAAAAAATAGAAAAATACATATTACTCAGCATGTTTTTAAATTCTCTACATTTTTTTAATTACTCTGTTGATGCAGTACTACCTCGGCTAGTCTGTGTTGTTGGCCAAAGCATGAATTGAAATCTCTATGTGCAGAATAAAAGAATTATTCAATGTTCAAATAGCAGAAATAAGTTATTTGAGTGACTGGCTAAACTTTATGCACTCCACTTTACGTGATGCTTTATAAACCACTGTAAACCTTAGAAAGATAAACTTCTGACATTTAAAAAATGGCTGAAATATTAAACAATGTTTTTTAACCCCTCAACCACAATATTCCGCACCATGCAATCCACCTTTGTGTTAAATTTTTTGGGTGCCAAATTCCCCCCCATAAAGCCTCGTAAATTGAAGCATACATTTTAATATTTCAAATATTTGGCACAGCATGTCTTGTTTATTATATAGTTCTGCCTCATTAACTAAATCATTACATTTCTTATAAATTAGGGAGATTTCTTCTAAATCAGACTTTTTGTTAATAGATAGATAGATACTTTATTAATCCCAGGGGGAAATTCACATACTCCATTTAATGTTAATGTTTTTCCCATATTTTGGCTTTTGAGAAAGTGAAGGAATGCACATTGATGATTGTGTCAGCCAATGATGCTGATATGCCTGAAAGGGCCCGGGATGAACTGAACTGTAGGAATGATTTGTGCCACAAGCATACTGTATTGAGCATTTGTAGAAGGAAGAAAAAGCTGGTGTAGTTAATAAGCATCATGATTTAACACTTTTTGTTACTTATTAATTATATATTTTCCTTTACCTCAAAGATAATTTTGAAAGTTGGGGAATCCCTTGGTCATTTATTTTCTGATTTGCTGAATTTTAACGTTTCTATGTTTAAGTCATGTTTTTCATCCGTGCCATTTTAATACAGTTGGTTTGACAGTCACTTACCATTATTAGCCAGGATGGCAGGGAATGTGAAATGCATGACCTCATTACCGGGCCAGTATAAAAGATCAGCATCAAGCACATCCACGTTTCTGTCTTTTTGACCACTTCTTTCAGCTTACAGTTCAGCTCTGTTTACAGTACATGCATATCCTGGGTTTTGACACTGTTGCTACGTCCCCTGACTGCCATTTTGGTTTTGCGCTCTGAGCTTATTTTTTAGATTCTAAATCTCCTAGTAGTTGCCTTTGTCTAGCTTGTACTTTTCCTTTTCATTAGAAAGTGTTCATTTCTTGAATGTAAATCTTTGTATTTTGTTTTCATTACCATCCATCCATCCATTTTCAAAACCCACTCTATCCTGAAGAGGATCATGGGAAAGCTAGAACCCATTCCTGCAAGTATAAGGCGCAGGTCAGTAACAATCCGCGCACAGGGTGCTCATCCATCCATCATTTATATTGAGACTAGACAAAAAGCCCGTTTCGACAACGTAGGATGAAACGGGCACGAGTTTGTGTCAGTAGTGTATGAAGAACAAATGATAAGTAACAAAGAAGTTGTTTTGTAATGATTGTAGTCTGCTTTACTCATTACTGTACAGGCTTGTACTGTTAGTTGATGAATTTTCCAGGCCTATAGTATAATATTGAATGATGAATGTTCCAGTACAATATGGAATAGTAATAAGTATAAGCACCACTAACCTGATATAGGTGTATTGAATGAATGCGTAATTGAATCGGAATGTGTAATTAGGCCTCGAGCTGTAGTCAAAATCGCCTTTCAGGCCTCTAGAGCTTTAATCGAAGTCGCCTTTCTCTTTGAATTTTTGCGACTGTAAATCCGTCGCCTGCCGCGATGTTGGGGTTGTATGTCGGTCTCGTAAGGTTTTTCGGGCAGCTGCGCAGAAGGCGACAGTGCATTCGGCTTCGGACGGACGTGAGTGAGTGAGTGAAGAGGCAGGCGAATTATGTATTAAGATAGTAATTTTTCTTATCATATATTCTGTGATTATCCATTCTTAAATGCATAGTTTTGTCTATGTTCCTTGGTTTTTCCAAATCACTCAAATCCATCCCCTAACAAAAGAGGTTAAATTCGATCTGCCATTCCATTCAGACTTACACCACCCTATTGACAACAGGCTTGCCTGCCATCTCCAGTTTGAAATAAGAAGTTATTTTCCTATCCACATCTTTGGCTATTTCAGAATTTAAACTCATAGTTAGTTGAGCAGGTAATCCTTTACATTAGCTTATTAAATTGAAATTTGTCTGCCTTTTCTGCCCATAATGAATGTTGCTGGAAGCAGTAGAGAACAAATGATGTTAGCAATGTCACACCGAGCTGTACTTTTCCAGAAGATAAATATATAATTCAGGGCACTGGCGATGTCGTAAGGAGTTTGCTCCTTTGGCTCTCTTATTGATGGAGCTTTTTAATTGCTAAACAAGTCCCTGTTTTGACCCTGGCAGCTCCTCACCTATTGGACTTTTTACCATTTGCAGGTGTTAAACTGTCAGTTCTATCAGGTCATGTCTTACACTACCATGTATGTTTTATTGCCTTGGAGGGTCTACAGTCCAATAGCTCATTTGTCATTTTAGTAACTAATTGGATTTACTCCTGTATGCATGTTACAATTTGGGGTCAGTATATTATAACAGATTGTTTCTGGAGTGTATTGAATGCCTTCCCTTGGAGGTCTCACCAAGGTATCACCTCCAGCATCCTAAAAAAAAAAAAAAAACTCTTGATAAAGTGTTCATTTTCAGGCTAAGGCCAGCAGAGTGCTTAAAGAAGCGGTGTACCACTTTTGAAGATACTTTGCCTTGTGTGCACATCGGGTTTGAATTTCTCACGGCAGTGGAACAATAGGTACATTGTCTTTCCCTGCATGAATGATTTCCTTTGTTTATGTGCCATAGTCATTCGGGATTTTGGGTTTTAATAGAACCTGCATGTGCTAGGTTCTGCTGTTTAGCGGTTGATGAAGTATGTGCTGTCCAGTTTCAGCAAGGCTCCTACCAGCTGCACAGATGTTTTATCACTGCTGCAGTGAATAGATGACAGTGTTCATTTTCAAGAGACACTTCTGTGCATTCTGAGATAGAAGATTGCATCACTGACGCTCTGGGCTGCATGACTGCTCACTTGCTGATACTCTGCACATCTACTAACTGTCCAGCATCATTAAATAGGACCTTTCTGCCAGCAACTTCACATTTTGAATTCTTTTTAAAGCCCCAATGCCCTTTACTAATTGGATGAAATTGCCAGTGTTGAGATGTTTATATTCTTTAGACAATTTTCCACTCTATGTTCCCTCTTCATCCTATGATCTGACTGTAGACTGCCCTTGTGTTGTGACTGGAGGGTCCCTCAAACTCCTTTCTTTTCAACTTTTTTTTTTAAGCTGTGACCTCAAAATGAGCAGCAGTGGGTTAAACAGTGGATTGTGGATCTTTGTTTTTGTTGTGTATAACTTGTGAACAGTAGCAAGGAACAAGTGGTTTTTGTGAAACTTACATAACTGATTAACAGATGAGAGTCTGATAGATTCTGGAGTGTGTGGCTTACCTGTGGTTCTGCAGGTTGGCAGGTCAAGGCTAACTCCTCTTTCATGTCTGTATTTTCTAGGCCTAGTATAGCCTTGTGTCTGCTGCCATTTGTAGAAACTGTGCGTTTCAGGACTATGTAATTGCCCATAATAATTCTGTCAGATGTAAAAGCCTAGAGATGATGTTGCCATCTGGTCAGTGTTTCAGGCTGAGTCCAGAAGGAGACGCGAGTGACTTTTGGCAGCATAAGCGGTTGCAGGGTATGGCATAGGTGAGATGTAATTTAAACAGCTTTGCTAGCTGTGATTTGATCATTAATCAGTTTGCTGGAACTTTCAGTGTCAGAGCAGATTATGCTGTTTAATTTATACAAAACCTCCTCTCCATGCCGTTCTTCTTCAAAAGTTCTGCAAGTAACATTTGATGTTGTGCTTCACTATCTGTGCTGTTGTGCAATATCCAGCTTGGTCCTTTTTTAAACCTACAATTATATTATTCATTTATAGGATGCTTGCATTAAGGGCAGCCCTACTGAACAGAATAGGTGACATTACATGTATGACATGTAAAATATTAAGAAATGCCTTCTGTTATGGGCTGCAACAGTTACTCATTGTAGAAATTTGTTAAATATTTGTTTACAACCAGCAAATCTTGTCTTATTAGAAGTCGGTGAAAAAACTCAAATAACAACCTAAAATTCCTCAAGAATCCAAACCCTCAAATAACATCAAATTACTGTATGTTGGGCCAAATAATTGGATCAACTGTTAGGTTAGCCAAAAACAGTAGTGGCATGTCACACTGTAGGCAGGCAGCCAAATGCAGTTCACGCATGCAGGTTCCCATAGCCATTAGCTTAAAAATCCTTTCTCCAGTTTCAGACAACTACGGATCTGAATGGGTATTTATGCACATATTAATCCTTGCAAAATGAAGTTTTAACAAAACAACAATATGGGGGGTCAGGTAAACTTCACCAAGAAATACTTCTACTTTTATCAACATCTTTTCCTGGTAGATAATATAGATCACAACCTTGCCATTATTTTGCAGTAGAAGATTGTAAAAAATTATAGTTGTTTGCAGTATAGCGACTCCTTCAAAATTAGTGTCCCACATTTTTTTTTTATTGAAAATACCTTGTGTCTGGGTTTGAATCTTGGCCTATGTACTGCCTATGTGGAGTAGTAGACACATTCTCACCTGTGTCAAGTAGGGTTTTTCCCTAGTTCTTCTAGTTTTCCTAGAACATGCCAAAATGTGCATGTCAGGTTAGATGACAATTCTGAATTGTCTCACTAGAAATGTGAGCTTGTGTGCACCTTGCAAGTGGACTGATGTTTCATCTAGGGAACACTTGATCATCACAGTCTAACACCTAGTCAATGAAGCTTCAGGGATAGCAGTCTGTCCAGTTAGGAAGCTTAAATAATTGTGAATTAACTTCACCTGCTTTGGTGCACATGAAGTGGTACTGGAGAGGCAACAGCAAGACACCTCCCGAAAAAGGGAATGGTTTTGCAGGTGGTGGCCACAGACAACTGCTCTTTCCTTATCCTTCCTGATTCTTCTCTAGTTTTGCATTTTGATAGTGTCCTTGTCACTACTGGTAGCATGAGGTGGTACCTGCAGTCGATTTAGATTGAACAGGTAATCCAGTTCCTCAAGGCTGGCACACCCATATGTGCTGTTGCAAGGATTGCTGTGTCTCTCAGCACATTTCTCGAGCATTGAGGAGATACCAGGAGACATGCTGTTAGACGAGGAGAGCTGGACAGGGCCATAGAAGGGTAACAACCCAGCAACAGGGACGAGTGTCTGCTCTTTTGTGAGAGGAAGAACACTGGAAGAGCCCTACAAAATGACCTCCAGCTGGCTATTGATGTGCATGGTTCTGACCAAACTGTCAGAAACCTACTCCATGAGGGTGGCATGAAGGCCCGATGTCCTCTAGTGAGACCTGTGATCACAGCCCATGCAGCTGTGTAGTGATGTGCAGCTCGATTGGCATTCGCCAGAGGATACCACAATTGCCAACTTCACAGATGAGAGCAGGCTCACAGTGAGCACATGTAAAGAATGTGAAAGAGTCAGGAGATGGCATTGTGAATGTTATGCAGCCTGCAGCATCATCTGTTGTAACTGATTTGGTGGTGGGTCACTAATGGTCTGGGGAGGCATATCCTTGGAGTGTCACACAGACCTCCACGTGCTAGGCAACATTATCCTGACTGCTGTTAGGTACAGGGATGATATCTTCTTAGCCACTGTCATACTTTTTGCTGGTGCATTGGGCCCTGGGATCCTCCTGGCGCAGGACAGTGCCTGCCCTCCGGTGGCCAGAGTATGTAGGCAGTTTCTGGATGACGAAGGCATTGATGCCATTTATTGGCCCGCACGTCCCACAGCTCTACTCGTGTGACGGCCTGTCTCCTGGTATCTCCTCCATGCATTTGAGACTGGGCTGGGAGACGCAACAAACCTTTTCATGATGGCACGTATGGATGTGCTATATACTGTATACCCTGCCATTCTATCTTAAACTCTGTGAAGTGCCTTGAGCATGGGAAAGGCGCTATATAAATAAAATGTATTATTATTATGTGCCATCCTGGAGGAGCTGGACTATCTGTGCAACTTGAATTCGCTACCAGTAGTGCCTCATGCTGTCAGTAGTGACAAGGACACTAGCAAATCACTCATGAAGAATAAGGAGAGCGCAGTTGTGTGTGGCCACCACCTGCAAAGCCATTTCCTTTTTAGAGGTTGTCTTACTGTTGCCTCTCCAGTGCACCTGTTGTCACTTTCATTTGCACCAAAGCAGGTAAAGTTTATTCACCATCACTTAAACTTCCTAACTGGACAGATTGATATCTATATAGGTTCATGGTAGCAATAAACTGAGCTGGCCGGACTCCAAACCTCCTTATCCGTCAAAAGCTTTTTCCAACTCTTCTAGTAGAATACCAAGGTATGTCCTCCATCATGTCCTTGTCCCAAACCTTGATCTTCTCCCAGTGGGATTAATCTCACATACTGTACCTTCCAGGGAGGAGTCTCAGGGTTATCCTAAATACTAGAGGGCTTTTCCCCCTGCTCGCTTCACTCGCCAACCCCCATGCCTGCACTACGCACTAGCCTCATTACGGTTCTGCCGCTCGCATATGGGGATACGGATGTACAATTCACTATTTTACATTACAGCGAGTAATTAACCGTATTAAAAAATAGTAAAACATAATAATTTGAAAGTAAATTATGTTTCATGTTGCGTTAAGAGTTATTGATTGCGTAATATGATTTCATTCTGTTTGGCTTTGAAATGAACATGCAGATAGTTTTTAAACCTTTACTGTAAAATTTAAATAAAAACTTTAATTAAATTTTCGTCAATATTGCATTGAATTTTGATTCTGTGTTTGGACTTTCATCGTCACAACGCAATGTATAACTGCCCGTGATTGAATTTCGTTTCTTTCTCTCTATTAAATAAAACGACCTTTTCGAATTTTGTCTCTGAGATTTGTAAATTGTTTTTGCAAAAGCTATTCTAACAGGAAACTGTTAACATTTTAATATGAGTGGCATATCAAGATCTCCTTTGGTGTCTAATGTTATCCCCTGAAGATGGACTACATTACTTTTCTTGGATACATCCATCTTTTTACAGTCATTTGTACAGAGGAAGACTGGACGGTGTTAACAGTTGTAGATATTCTACCGGATATTGTAAGTTGATGTTTTCATCTTCTGCACCACCACCACCACCAACTGTTTCGGCATAGTCTACTGACACGCATTTAACCAATTTGCTATGTAACCGATCAACATGTTTAGATAGCTAGATAGATACTTTATTAATCCCAAGGGGAAATTCACATTTGACGTTAATTTTGTTTGACTTCATCGTTTCTCGGCGCTAGGATTGCTCATGTACTCGTTTTTTTCTCTTGATAACCCTTCGTGATGAAATTCTTCAATAAGATTTGGACATAATACGTCTTCTTTAATTTGGAACTTAAAGTGAGGAAAATGTAAAAATTTATAAGAGTTGAGAGTGCAGGAACTGTGTCTGTCAAAAGCATTCACACAAATGAGTGGTGAGAGTACCGTGTGCATGGTTGAATATGGCTGAGAGGAGGGCATGACTTGACAACATCTCATGGCCAAAGTCTTGACTCGTGGAACTTGAAAAAAAATATTCCAAAAAGTCTCATCCCGTCACAGGATTTTTTTATATAATAGAGAGATTTTCCCAGACTACCTCAACTGGCTCCTCTAACTCCAAATTTAAACTGGTTCTACTTGTTGATCTAGTGATAGTCTTTCTGCCCTGTGGTAAGTTAATCAGGAGTGTTCAGATAGAACTGCAAGTGGACATTCGGTATGAGTCATCTGAATTTCAGCAGGGAGCCTCGGGCAGAGTCTAGAGGAGACTTACGTGATGGCAGGCAAGCTGTTCGTCTGCTTGGTTTGGAGGCCAGCTTGCCCAGTCTGGAAAATTGACAAGATTATTTGTAGGGGTTTGAAGTGGACCTCACACAACCAGTGTGCCTGTGAGTCATAAGTGATGGATTCCAGGAGAATAGTCTGTAAGCTTGTGTAACCTTTGAGCAGTTGCTTGTGGTGTGATGAATTTTGCACGCCAGCTGCAAAGATCGTGTCTGTTATCTGAAAAGCAGTCCCAGACAACAGTCTTTGTCTGACTTCCCCCAAAGGACTATTACATAAAATGAAAATATGAATTTTAATTCATTCTTGTTTATCATGACACTGAATAGTGTTAATGTGCTTTCTAAGAATTTCACTGTACTCTGTACACATAACTATACTAATGCTACTACTCCACCATGGATGGAGCAGGCAGTTATGAGAAAAACAGAAGCAAGAAAATCCGAAATGTTTTTAATACCAGAATGCTACTACTGCTGAATGATGATCTAAGGTCAGTGAAGGTGTATGTTCCCTTAGGCCAGTGTCCATCCATCCATCCATCCATCCATCCATCCATTCATTATCCAACCCACTAAATCCTAACTACAAGGTCACTGGGGTCTGCTGGAGCCAATCCCAGCCAACACAGGGCGCAAGGTAGGAAACAAATCCAGGGCAGGACGCCAGCCCACTGCAGGGCGCGCACACACACGCCCACACCAAGCACACACTAGGGACAATTTAGAATCGCCAATGCACTTAACCTGCCTGTCTTTGGACTGTGGGAGGAAACCGGAGCACCCAGAGGAAACCCACGCAGACACAGGGAGAACATGCAAACTCCACGAAGGGAGGGCCCGGGAAGCAAACCCGGGTCTCCTAACTGCGAGGCAGCAACGCTACCCACTGGCCCTAGGCCAGTGTCCTGTTACATAAATTTTCCAGCAATTTTTTTTCTCTTTTTTCCCTTCCAATACTAGCCTTAATTTACATAATCTCTGCCAGAACATGGGCATTCCTGCTAGCCACTTACAGTGGCATCACCAGCTATCCCATTATAGTGCTCCACAACTCAACATGACTAAATCAAGCTGGCTAGGTTCCTATGTGTGTAAAGGTTGACATCCAATGAGTACTCGGCTAGAATTGCAGCATAGACAATGGGACTACAAAGAAAAAAGCTAGTGGGTGTCTTACCCCACATAAACAGAAGAGAGGTTTTATTTTTCCAATGTGTCATGTTTGTTGTACTGCAGCAGAGAAGATTGTCTGAACTTTCCATACCAGGAAACCTTAATATAACTGCCAATGTTGTCTGGCAGCATGTTAATTAGTAGTCAAAATGCAGCAAGCTTGCAGTACTTTGGAAATTGAAAACTAGCAAAAAGCTGTGAGGGAACTGGATAATTTGTCATACCTTGTGATTCCTAATCGTTTCATCTGACATCCTCAAGGCAGCAAGATCCGTCATCAGAAGTCGTGACATCCTTTCTGATTCGAAGTTGTGTATTGTGATGCTGGCCTTAGTGTCTTGGATTGTTGACTTTGTGATGGGCTGACCGCAGTTGATTAAGCTACAAGGTTTGTGTGCCACAACAAGTGGTCAGAAACACAAGGGTAACCCAAAGAACTGTCCCAGCTCCCTTCATATTCCACTTATACATATCAGACATTTCTGAGACTTCTGCCACCTGCTGAAGTTGTCAAAGGTGTATTATATCGTGGAATATATAGAAGTGGTGAACAAGAGGCAGAATTCTGAGGCCCTGTTGGTGACTTTGTTCACTAATGCAGGTTGAACCATCTGCAGCTCACTGACAACGAAACCTGGGAGATGGTGAGGATCAGCTAGGTTTCCCTGACTACAGTCACCACCTGGGAAGTAGAAGTTAGGGTGATTCAGGTCTATAAATACTGTAAGTCCCCAGGAATAGGTAGGGATATACATCTGCTTTGGGCTGTAAGCACAGATGCTATATATGTGAAAAGGATCACAATTCACAGTGTTGCCAGTGGGAGCTCAGATTTCTGAACATTTGTAGATATGTGAGAGGTGACAAATGTGCTTCTTTATGCAGTTCCAGGTTAATCAGGAAGGCCAGCTCTGTTTTGCGTGTGCTTGGGCTTTCTAGAGGCAGGAGCAGATAACGATGCTGGCTAACTTGCACAATGGCACACATATTGTGCATGACACCCTGGTCAACCTGTGGAGCACCTTTGGCTTAAGACTGGCTCTACCATGGAATGCTATCTATCTATCTAGCATACATATTGTATTTAAGAGCATTTATCCATTGATCTATCTGTCTTATCTATTGACTTGCCTATCGATATGTCTGTCTGTCCATGACATAAATGTTACCGCCCCTTAATTACATGGTTTATACTTTGGAAATCACAAAATCAGCATAACGTGTCACCTGAGAAATGGACTACATGATGCACATCAGTGTTGACAGTACCCCTAACCCCCTGAGGCGGTTGGGAGTCACATTGATTGAGAGGCTGATTGCTTATTGGCAGGTAGAATTGAAGGAGAGCAGACAAAACTCAGGACTGATCTGTTGGCTGGGCCAGCACTGAAGGGGTGAGTCATGTCCCAGGAATCTGGGAGTGTTTCTTTAATTCAGCATTGTTAACCCTTGCCTTTCAGTGCTGTACAAGATAGCTGCTCTAATAATGATTATAATAATAATAATAGTGCATTTTATTTATAGGGCACTTTACATTAGCAGTAAATTTCAAAGTGCTACATAAAAAGTTTTAAACAAAGGCAAAGCAAGATAAAAACAGAGATAAAACAACAATAATTATAGCATTCTTGTTTATAATCTTTCCTAAATAGAAAAGTCTTTAGCTGTTTTTTAAAACAGCCCACAATCTGCTGTGTTCTTAGGCTCTCTGGTAGGACATTCCAGAGTCGTGGAGCAGTGGCTGCAAAGGCTCGGTCACCCAAGTTTGGTCACAGGGGGGCGATGGCAGTAGGTATTTGCAAAACGGAGGTTTCTTACAGTGGATTGTAGTATAAGGAGTTCCTTGAGATATTGTGGAGCATTTCCATGGATACACTGGTGAGTAAACAAACCGTTTGTATTCGATACGGAGATGGATAGGGAGCCAATGAAGTGACCGAAGGATTGGTGAAATGTGTTCATGTTTCCGCACCCTCATTAGCTCCTAGGATAGCTTTACTTGGCTAACCGTTTTATCTGGAGAGTTGCTTCACTTGACGTCCTTTTGTTATTGGGAGTTCTGTCTCGAGAGAGCACATCAGAGAAGTTTTGCTTGAAAGTCATGGTGCCAACAACCAAGCTATAAAAGGCCTTTCTAGGGAGTTTTATTAGGATGCAATATTGGGGGTTTCAAGCTTGAAATGGCGTTATAGGGAACTGCATCTCAGTCGATTGACAGAGCCCACCAGTATGCCCACTTTTGGTGTAGTGTAAGTGGTTTGTTATTCTGTGGTATTGGTTTGGAGAGTGAGATCAGAAGTCCCCAGAGCAGTACTGCTTCTGGGTTTCACTTGGATTTCCTCTTGCTCCAGTGCTTTTCAAGGGGCCTGAAGCATAAGATCCTCGTAAGCTTTATCAGATCAGACATTTGTGTTTACGCACACCGCTGAACTGGACAAGCATGCTGATGTGACTCTGCGGCCGTCACTGCCTGCGGCTCCATCCCTGCATTATGCATTCGCTATCTTTATTGCATTGCATATTTAAGCTTCCACATTAGCACTGATGTAACAAGCGGCGGAGTGCTTTGCAAACTTAATAAATTATGCAGTTTGTGAGTACTAGAGCTGAGAAGCTGCTGCTTGCTTAGGTTGCCGTCTGCGTTGTAAGCTGGGTTCCCATTGTAGAAGGGAATAGTGGCCCAATGGGCTGTGTCTTTAGCAGTTGCCTTTAGTCTACAGTGTGACAGTTGCTCACTAAAGAAAACTAAGAAAAGCTTTTAGTTTGGATTGAATAATGCAGAAGTCGGCTGTGAGGTAAAACATGGGGCTGTTAGCCAAAGTGGTGGCGGCAACATGCTGTGCAGGGTTATAAATTGTTTTATACTTGGGGTTAGTAGACAGGAACCAGGGCTATTGATTTTGTGTGCAATTGTTAGCATGGGGGTTCTCTTGGCATAATTTTTAAGAAATGTTCCAGAGTACAGAAGACATGTGGCTGTGGGTGCCATTTATACACTAATCTTTGTTCAATTCGCCTTTATTATACCCTGAGGGTGCACGCAGTGCCTCAGCATTGGTCAAACATTAGCATTGCAGTGATGCTGTACATGTTTCCATTAAAAAAACAATGTGTGCTTTTGTGTGGAGATCAGGACCTCTGGTAGCTTCTCCCTAGGGCATCTTAGGCTAAGTGCAGAAAATAAGAAGCCAAACAATATAGTAGTTGCTAATCATTGTGGGAAGCAGGAAAGGGCCACTCAAGTTTGTGCAGTTTCTTCACTGAAACGACGCCTGTAAGTGTTCTGAGTGGGTAGTAGTCCAGGTTAAAGTATCCTAATTTCAGCTACCACTGGACTGCTGCTTATCTGAACAGGGAATAGTTGGAAAGTGGGGGGAGGCCAACTGCCTCAGCCCTTCGATACCCTGAATACAAGTATGCAAGTGACGTGATGTGGAAGGAGGGAGGCAGAGCAGCCATCTGCTTCTCTCACGTAGTCTCTCTCTCAGGGATTAGGTCGCCATTTGAAGATGCAATCCCCGGGTGTTGCACGGTCCTCCTGCACTGCAGGGAAACACGATGCAGACTCCCAAGCTGCCTTCTCATGACTTGAACAGATTTGTAGGTTCACCCAACCCCCCATTGGCCTAACAAATGACTTTAATCAGCAAAGCTGAGTGATTACAAAAAAGACAAACAAGCCTCTCTGCTAAGACAACACCTAGCTGCTGAGTTCGCAGTTTGAAGGCAGACGAGAGACACATTTCTGTGACAAGTTGATTAAAACCTGATTACATCCCCCATGCCGCAGCATCTGATTTAGACACAGGCATTTGCTGTTTTTAAAGCGGCAGGAGTTGACCTGGGCTATAAAGATCCATATTGGAGCTGACTAATGTGAAATGTTGTCTGGGTTGGATTGGTGATGAAGCTGAAGGAGACAGTGTCAATAGCACATAGCAAGATGCGAAGGAAGTACTGTCACAAGAAAAACTGGTTGTCGTATGGAGTAAGCAGATTGATGGATTTCTGCTAGGAGGCTGGACAAGACGACATGTGGTAAACCGATATGATGACGATGATGATTACCAGAGGGTGTGATTTCTTGAAAGGGTTTGCAACAAGAAAAACTATGTGCTTTTTCTTTACTGTATAGTTAAAGCACTGGACTGTAAAGCGCAAGATTGTCAGTTCAGTCCATATGCAGTGTGACCTTGAAAAAGCTACTCCATCTGCTAGTGTGCCAGCTGTGGATATCTGAAAAGCTTTCATACTCTAGTGAGTTTGTAACTTGCTTTGTATAAAAATAACTACTAAATGAATAAATTGGCCGAAATATAGCCTTTACCAAAATGTTCCTGAACTTGTGCTAATGTTCTCTTCAGCACTGCATCTTGCCTTATTGTGGAGGTAACTGTTACCTCTGTGTGAAAGGATTACAACTTGAGCAATGGATAGCTGTCAGTGTTGGGGGAACTCCCTTGATACCCTAATGTAGTTCATTTTGTCTTGGGGAACTACAGCACTGCCCCAGCTAACCCTCAACTAAAAGAAGTAAAATATTACCCTTGTTGGAAAAGATAAAATGACACGTAGCGTATTCAATCCATGAGACTGGCCACAACATACACCCAAGAGAGTAGGCACTGCTGAAAGGGCTGACTACTGCAGATGTGCACATGCGCAGAGACAGAGGTCTGTGGTGCTGGAGTTGAATTAATAGACGTACTGTAGTGTCAGCTGCATCCTCTCAGTCTGAGGGCCAACTGTATTTCTGCTGTTTGTTGAAGCCCCAGTGGATCTTCACATGCCACAGAGTAATGTTTCACTTTCTTCATTTATGTACTTGTTAATTCTATTTCCAATGCATATAATTGTAGTGTTTTTTTTCAATATATACAGAATAATATAAAATGTTCTTTGAAGAGTTCCTCGCAAGTGAAACCCTCAATAGGGAGGACATCATCCCACTCACAATATGCAATTGTGACACAAACTGTCTAGTCCTGTTTTGGTATAGCTTATTGAATCCTTGGCCTGCAGCTTGTTTGCTGATTTGCACTGATGACATCACAGGCTGTGTGCACATCCACTCCTTTGAAGAGCTCCTGTGGATGAAGTGTTTCCTGTCAAGGGTGATTATGCATACTAGGTGATAGATACCTTTCTCCTTGAGAGGGGTGCTCAGCTGCAAAGCTGCCATTTTTTCACACAAATTTGCTGATACACTTCCAACTCGGCACACTTGACTTTTAGTGTAAGGAGAGTTTTTTAAAAATTGACTCTTAGGTTTCTGATTTTTTTTGGATTCCCTCCAAATGACTTTCAAACCAAGGGGTGCTATTCACAGGTCTGCAAAATTAATCTCATAAAAATTATCTTGATTGTAAACAGCAATTTTTATTTGCATTAATGAACACAATAAAAATGTTAATCGAGGGTTTCCATCACCTCATATTTAAGGTGATGGAAGGTTATCTATCTATCGATCGAAAAAGTCAAATTACCCTGTGGGGACAGATACATTTCTATATATCTGCCTATAAAAAATGCTCCATCTTTTGAATAGGGATTTGACAAAATGCCTCATTAAAGCACATTTGTTTACGTTTTTTTTTTTTTGTTGTTTTTTGTAGTTGGCCAGGCCTGCGGTGGGTTGGCACCCTGCCCAGGATTGGTTCCCTGCCTTGTGCCCTGTGTTGGCTGAGATTGGCTCCAGCAGACCCCCGTGACCCTGTGTTCGGATTCAGCGGGTTGGAAAATGGATGGATGGATAGTTGGCCAGGCCCTCTGAACCTGATGTCAGTGTAAATTCTTGGCTCTGCTGTCCCATTCACAGAGAAAACGGGGGTTTACAGGGTGTGGAAATCAAGTTTTTTCTACTTGTCCTCTGACAAGTAAACTTAGAAAATCCACTTGTCCACCAGTTAAATTCACTTGCCCATAAACAAATAACAAAAGTGAAAAATAGTTTCTTTTTACTGATCTCTTTTATTGATACCAAAACCACCTTCCATTTTAAAACTGAAAAAAGTTCTTTCAGGGATTAGTATTTTGCCACCTTGCTCTAGAACATTATATAAAAGTTTATTATTTAACTTGCTAATGAACAATGCCTTCATTATAGCTACACTAGTTCTGTTTCACATATTACAGTTACATAACAGAACACTGTCCTGATTCATTTTCTGCCATGTTCTTCAGCTTTTGTCTTGCAACATCTTCTCCCCCAAGAATCTTTACCATCTCAGACAGCCTGGGCTGAATGCTGTTCATTTCTGCTTGAGCTGAACTGCATGGTTCCTGGACTGATAGTCCTACAGAAGTGGATGCTGATGACTTTTCAGGTTTTTTGAGTGATGTGCCTGTTGCCAGATTACAGCCAGAATTCCACAGCTGGTAGTGGGTCAAACTCTTCTAAAGGTCAGACGGGTTCTTAGAGAACTCTTCACTAAATTCATGTTAGAGAATAAGCTGTCACAAGAAGCTGTGGAAGGAGAAACTGTAAGAAACAGTGAGATTGGCACACTAACATTCTTCAGAGACTCTTCCTTCCTCTGCAGAACTGAGGTATAGACAGCAAGTGGATGGTACTGCTGTTGCATTGATATCTGCACTTTAAGTGCTTGCCAATTCAGATGGTGCATGTTTAACTTCCTCATCAGTCAACAAATCACTATACTGCTGACACAAGTTCTTGATTTCATAGTTTTCATAAGTGCTCAGTTCAGACAGAGTGTGTGGCCAGATTCTGAAATCAAACACCCTCATATCTGACACAGGAGGCTTATCAAGGTCAGAGAATCTGGTAAGTATATACTGAACCATGCTTTCCAGGAGATCATGAACATCTGTCTTCTCTGAAACCACCAGACAGCTTTAAGTATCCATCAAATAGATTAGACTCCTTGTCAAACAGGTTATAAAACTTTGCAAGGTTTTCTCCTGGCTCCTTTGTCATGGCATGCAATCTGGTGTACAAAGTGTCAATTGCCTCCTTAGCTTCAAATATCAGCAAGTCTTTGCTCTGGAAAAGAGTTGAGGTGGCTGTAATAGCAGAATGTACATCCATCATCAGATATAGGTACTTAATAAATTTTACTTGCTTGAGGTCATGTACAGTGCATCCGGAAAGTATTCACAGCACATCACTTTTTCCACATTTTATGTTACAGCCTTATTCCAAAATGGATTAAATTTCATTTTTTCACTCAGAATTCTGCACACAACACCCCATAATGACAACGTGAAAAAAGTTTTACTTGAGGTTTTTGCAAATTTATTAAAAATAAAAAAACTGAGAAATCCCATGTACATACGTATTCACAGCCTTTGCTCAATACTTTGTCGATGCACCTTTGGCAGCAATTACAGCCTCAAGTCTTTTTAAATATGATGCCACAAGCTTGGCACACCTATCCTTGGCCAGTTTTGCACATTCCTCTTTGCAGCACCTCTCAAGCTCCATCAGGTTGGATGGGAAGCGTCGGTGCACAGCCATTTTAAGATCTCTCCAGAGATGATCAATCGGATTCAAATCTGGGCTCTGGCTGGGCCACTCAAGGACATTCACAGAGTTGTCCTGAAGCCCCTCCTTTGATATCTTGGCTGTGTGCTTAGGGTCGTTGTCCTGCTGAAAGATGAACCGTCGCCCCAGTCTGAGGTCAAGAGCGCTCTGGAGCAGGTTTTCATCCAGGATGTCTCTGTATATTGCTGCAGCCATCTTTCCCTTTATCCTGACTAGTCTCCCAGTCCCTGCCGCTGAAAAACCTCCCCACGGCATGATGCTCCCACCACCATGATTCACTGTAGGGATGGTATTGGCCTGGTGATGAGCGGTACCTGGTTTCCAACAAACGTGACGCCTGGCATTCACACCAAAGAGTTCAATCTTTGTCTCGTCAGACCAGAGAATTTTCTTTCTCATGGTCTGAGAGTCCTTCAGGTGCCTTTTGGCAAACTCCAGGCAGGCTGCCATGTGCCTTTTACTAAGGAGTGGCTTCCGTCTGGCTACTCTACCATACAGGCCTGATTGGTGGATTGCTGCAGAGATGGTTGTCCTTCTGGAAGGTTCTCCTCTCTCCACAGAGGACCTCTGGAGCTCTGACACCGTGACCATCGTGTTCTTGGTCACCTCCCTGACTAAGGCCCTTCTCCCCTGATCGCTCAGTTTAGATGGCCAGCCAGCTCTAGGAAGAGTCCTGGTGGTTTCAAACTTCTTCCACTTACGGATGATGGAGGCCACTGTGCTCATTGGGACCTTCAAAGCAGCAGAAATTTTTCTGTATCCTTCCCCAGATTTGTACCTCAAGACAATCCTGTCTCGGAGGTCTACAGACAATTCATTTGAGTTCATGCTTGGTTTGTGCTCTGACATGAACTGTCAACTGTGGGACCTTATATAGACAGGTGTGTGCCTTTCCAAATCATGTCCAATCAACTGAATTTTTCACAGGTGGACTCCAGTTAAGCTGCAGAAACATCTTGAGGATGATCAGGGGAAACAGGATGCACCGGAGCTCAATTTTGAGCTTCATGGCAAAGGCTGTGAATACTTATGTACCTGTGCTTTCTCAAATTTTTTATTTTTAATAAATTTGCAAAAACCTCAAGTAAACTTTTTTCATGTTGTCATTATGGGGTGTTGTGTGTAGAATTCTGAGGAAAAAAATGAATTTAATCCATTTTGGAATAAGGCTATGACATAACAAAATGTGGAAAAAGTGATGTGCTGTGAATACTTTCCGGATGCACTGTAGGATGGCTTTAGCCTGCCCCAGTTCATCTGCCTTGTTTGATGTGGAAAGTATCTGTTCCATGTGGGTAACAGTTACATGTAAATCCTGGCTAACAGCTTTCAGTGCTCTGGACTTTGATGATACCCATCTGATGGCTTTTATTTCTGAATGCATAAGCAAGGTTTCATTCAAAATTGACACAAGATTTTGTAGCTCACTTTGTCTCTTTGGTGAAAAAGAATAAAACTTGCAGATGCGTTTACTGGTGTCTTCAAACGTTTTCAGATAGGTGTACTTGATGCTGTAAAAGACATAGGCTAACTCCAGTTTATGTGCCACAGTGTGTAACAAGAACTTTGTTACTTACACAATCACTGAGCTTTCTGGCAACACCATTTTTAGTTCCAAGATTAACTGCTGCACCATCAAGATTAATGCACACAAGCTTTGGGTCATTGTCTCCAGTGTTTTCAATATCAATGCCACATTTTGACAAACCATTTTTTATGGCAGCAACAACACCATCTGCTCTGGCATTTTCTAAATTCTCAATGCTATTTCCTAACATTTGGAAACCGTTAGAATGTTTTCTTCTTTATTTTTAATAAACTGACAGCGTGAAACCAAGTTGTTTTTATATGAAAAATTCTGTAATCAAAAATGATCTATAGACAGCTCATCAAAATTGATGTTGTCACGCAATAAATTTCTTAACTCCTCAATATATCACAACCTACGCAAAATCGCAAATTTCAGGAAAGATTAACTGCCTAACGAGCTTTATGTGGTGAAAACATTTGCGTTGTAAGTAAAATGACAGCATTTGTATGTAGATACAATGAATTTTATCAATAATATGTTATCGATTATAATGAAAAATCATCAGATTACATCGTAATGTCGGCATGAAAAAAAATGACCGCATCTCCAAGTGTTTAAATAGTAGGGTAAAATACTTACATAAGACCGTAAGAGTGCTTCCCCTTTGAAAAATTGGCCGTCATTTTGTAAACAATATTGAAGACCAATTTGAGATATGAAGAACATGCCTAAGTAGACTGTTTCCGCACAAAGTACGTACCCAAATGTTTAAAATTTGAAAGCAGTGGTAAAAATGTGCCCTGCCCAGCACATATAATTCTTTTTTCTCCAGAACATTGCACTTGTCTGCGGACAACTGAAACCAGATAAACACGCTTGTCCGACGGTCAATTTACCCGTGTCGGATGAGTCGGCATTGGATTTCCTCATGATGGACTAATCATCATATCCAATCACCTTATATTCTGATCAAATTATGAAATAAAGTAACTGTTTTGTGTTAACCACTTGGAGATACTGCCATATTTCATATATGTTTGTGTAAGCCTACAAATATTTCTACATATCCAAGGGTGTCGTCTTTCAAATTAATCATAAGTTCCCATCTTGCCTGCTCTCTTTTAGTAGTAAAATATGCTATTTGCACACATGCTGTATATGCTGAGGTGAGCAGTGCATCACAGCTGAGTGAATCTGCTTTTATCAAAGATCCTACTTATATCGAGCCACATACAGTGAAAGGCACATTATCATTGGATAGCTAAGGTTAACAGCATTCCATTAATGTGTAGTTGTCTATGAGTGGGTCACTCATATTACATCTTGATCAATATCTTGATCAATAATAACAAAAAGAAAGAAAACATATGGTTCACGAAGTCCTAGTAAAGTTACAGATTGCTAAAGATAACAGGATATGAAGACATTACAGTCAAAACTGTTATCAGAATATGACTTCTTGGGAACAACCAATGCTGCACTCAACTTGTTAGTTCTGCTTATAGTATAACTTTGAAGCATTGTGGCATGCAGTTCTACAGTTCAAGTGCCATGGGTTCAATGACAATATCCGAATGCTGTTCCTGCGCCTCTTGTAGTTTCACTCGAGGAGTCCCTCCTTCAATAGAGTGTCACTATATCTTGCCACTCAAGTCGCGAGCACATAAAAAAATTAATTCATATATATATTTTTTTTATCCTGTTCTTAATTGCACTTTACCCACTCCCATGAAGAAACAAACGTATTTACAAACAGGAAATAAATTCTCATACAACTCTTTCTATTCCTTCAGTGGAAGCAAGGGCAGATTATATCATGAGCAAGTCTCTTGTGCGTGCAACACAGCACCGGCCATCTGCTACCAAAAAGTGGCTGAGAAACACTGGTTTAGGTCTATGTGTGGTGTGCATGACTAGTTCTGGGGCCCTGTCCAGGGCTGTTTCCTGCCCTGTGCCAGGAATGGCATTATTATTCCCACCCCTGAAACCTAGCACTGGATGAAGAAAATGTATGTATCCATTAGTTTATACACAATGTAAAATGCTAGCAAAAAAAAGCAACAGCAACAACAACAAAAAAATCACACACTAAACTTCTGAGGGGCAGCTGCAACAGAAAGCAGGTGAAGATGTGTGAATCGGCGCACAAAAACCCCAATCTAGTGTACGAAATATAATGTTTCTTTGGGTGATAAACAGAATTTTTTTCTAGAACTGGCATGAAAGAAAGTTTTGAAAGTAAAGGTTTGGATAAGTAAGTAATTATACATACATATTTAGAAATTGTTTATTTGTTGCTTCAGAGTTATGTGTTGTGTGTGGGTGTGTGTATAATATATATATATATATATATATATATATATAAAATATGCACTACTTGTTTTGAGGTTTTAGGTGCAAGAGACTAAATGACACCTTGTGTCAAACGGTATAGCTTTGCATTGTTCTGGGATATGACATGCAAGTCTGGTACAATAATAAATTATAGATTGAAGCACAAAAGATAATTGATTTCAGGATTGTGCATCTTAAAATGGCTTAGTTATGTATTGTAAAATGCTTCTCTTTTTTTTGTGGGGGGGGGGGGGAATCCCCAACTTTTTTTTTTTTTGAGTTTTATTTAGTTGATAATGATATAAACAATGGTTTTTAATATTTTTAAAAATTGGAGTGTTATACTCGCTACTGTTCAGCCATTTGCAGTTCCTTTATTCCATTGGCACAGCAATAGCCGTTCATTTTTGGATATGAAATGTTGGCGCAGTAATGCTAAAAACCCTTTAGTGCATAAGGGATTAAATATAGATTTTTAACATTAGAAATATTAAATTAAAACAAAATATTATAATAACATTGATGGTTAATTATAGTGTGGAAATAGTAATAAAACAAAAATCTAATTGACAGCTACAAGATGTATTTTGTGCAAACATTTTATGAATGCTATATTTTAAATTCAGCACCTAAAAATGTATAATAATAGAAACAATTTTTAATTGTATACCTGTGAATTATCTGTTTCTGAGTTCTGGAATGAGATAGGAGTTGTTTTTCTCTGCAAAGGGAGAGTAGCACCTGTTTTTATATTTTTATAGAGAGTGTAGCATTCCTTTTAGGCAATGGCTGTTGAATTGTACATCCCTCATCTGTTTGGAGTTTGCAGCCAAATGTAATTTTTTTTTTTTTTTGCACATCTGCAGCAGACAGAATATTTTTGTCTGGTTCAAAATTATGAAACAGTTTGGAGGAGTTTGCTTCAGATTGCTTTTTGATATGAATACAAGCAGTCAGTTTTGCAGACCTGAAGCTTGATTCCTGACACAGCACACTCAACCTCGCACAACGTATTTGAGATCACTGAAGTAAAGCTTGGGAATTGGTTCCTCACTAATTGCGGTGCCTTTGCCGCAAACAAAAAAGTGGAGTGCTCAATTATTAATATAGCAAGCAAAGTGCTGAAGTGCTGCAGAGCTTCATTAGAGGCATACAGTGAATAGAGCACCGTGGGCCATGAAAACCCCACAGTGCCCTTCCTCAATTAGCAGCGCATGGTTTGTTACTTTAATGACACCATTGTTAAAGATGTGCATCTAGGTGGAGACAATGGTCTGGTTATTTCTAGGGGCAGATAATGATCCTGATCACAAAGAATGATGAAAATCGCTTGCAAAAGAACCCTTTAGGCTTGGCGCCATCCTCTTGCACTTTGGCTTTTCATGGAAGTCTTGTGCATGGCTAAGCATTTCAGTAGTAGGTGGCTTAGCAGAACAAACTTCCAACCTCAGTGCTTCCTTGTGTTCACAAATTATTTAGATCTGATGGGTTAGCCTTGTGTGGGTATGTGTGTGTTTTATGGAAAAGTTTGTTAGAAAATAACCTGATTATGTAAGAACTGTAATAAATGGACATCTGATCCTCCATCTTTACTGACTCACTCTTTTTTTTTTTTTTTTTTTGCACTTCTACAGGCAAAGTTTTAAACACTGACCTACGTCACTACCTCAGTCTTCAGTTCCAGAAAGGTTCTCTTGATCACAAACTGCAGCAGGTGATCCGAGACAACCTGTACCTGCGCACTATTCCATGTGAGTACTCTACTTATCTAGCGCCCAATCTTCCTCTCCTTGTAGAGCTGATAAATGTGGACCACTTTTCTCTCTAGCTACTGCCCGATACCACCAAAATCTCATTTAGCAGTCAAGTGCAATCTGGCCCCACTGCCCTACTGCTCAAGCATATAATTGATGCCTTATGGCATGGAATGCTGTAAGCCACATGGGTGTATTTTCTGCCAGCAGTGGATTAGGAACTATCTACCGCAGTAACTTGAACAATAGACCATAGTGGCATCCGTTAGTATAAAGTGAAACTGCTCTTTTTAAATGCCTGAACCCACAATTTAATATTTCACCACACTAGACTGGTCCCAGGAACAGTAGTTCATGTTGTACTGAAGATCCCATCAAGTTATAGGCCCTTTGCAGATTTCAGACCCCAAATTTTGAGGCCATTTTATCTGTGGTTATGTCTACTTTGCCCATAATGTCAGTTCTAGATTTTTATAACTTAATAAGAGTTTTTAAAATCACATATTGAATAGTTACATAATATATTTAAAATTTTATGTTTAGCAGAAAGGAAAAAAAATCAGGGTCTTTTTGTATGTCAGACTATTGTTATTAGTCCTGGCAATATATCATTACAGTGTTGCATTCAAAATAATTTACCACTGCTGTCTGGCCCGATTGACAAAGTCTTTTGCAAGCCCCTTGAAATGACGATCTGCATGAATTCCAGAACTCGTTCTCTGAGAGAGGGAGGAAAAAAAACCTTCAACAGTCTTGCTTGTGCCTGCTGTACCCAAATGTCTGTCTTGCATTGCCTTGTGTCTTGATTAACAATGATTATTGATTTTCAGAGGCCTATTTACTTGTGAATGTGTGTTCTGCCTGGCTTCTAACAATACTTTATTCTCTCTCTCTACTTACTGTAACTCCACCTTTTAGTACTTTAGACTTAACAAGGTACTTACAGAAAAAGAAATGTCTACATTAAATCAGTTTGTTCAATTAGATAATAGCTAACACATCCTTGTAGTTTTTAAAAGTTGTCAATGTTTCTACTTCAGCTATATCTGTAGTACTAGGGTGTTGTACCGTGTTAGTCATTATGAATGTAGAGAAAAGCCAAGCAAAATGACACCTTTTATTGGCTAACTAAAAAGATTACAATATGCAATCTTTCGAGGCAACTCAGGCCTCTTCTTCAGGCCTGATTACATCTTACCTGAAGAAGGGGCCTGAGTTGCCTCGAAAGCTTGCATATTGTAATCTTTTTAGTTAGCCAATAAAAGGTGTCATTTTCCTTGGCTTTTCTCTACTTCAGCTATATGAAACGTTAAAGGCGAATGGAAGGTGCCTGAACTCGGAAACTCTTGTTTCTGGCACATGTCCTAGTAGAGCAGACTAGACTGCAGATTAGTGAAATAAGCGGATGCACAGTGGGTGCTTATAAATAAGCAGTTGATCGTTGGTGCTTCTGCTGTTTGTCTGCTCTGGTCCTCCTGAATACTGCCTTTCTCAATTGGTCCTAGGAGGAGGTACATGGTATCTAAAATTATCCTTGACAAGCTCTTTTACTGGTTTTATTTTTTCTATCCTCCTCCTCATAATTGTCTTCTTCATCTCCCTTTTTTTTTTATTCATGGGAGTTTTTGGCATTCTGTAATTACAGACTTATCACAAGCAACTTTGCATTATTGTTTGTATTGCAAGGCATATTTGTGCCAGGGATGCTGGGCATTTAATCTTGATGTTGTTCCACTTTAATAAGTAACTACATCCCCATGAATGTTTACCTGAGCTGTTATCTCTGTTTGTTTTCCTCTTTTTTATTTACTGAGGCATGTTGGGTTACCTTGACCACCCTTTTTATTTTTAAAGAAATAGACTGTAATGTAAAATGTACTCACTTGTTTAACTGTGGTATACGTTTTTCATTCTGTTTCATGAGTTTTAATTTTCTATCAGGCACCACCAGGCTGCCCAGAGAAGGGGAAGTTCCTGGAGTGGATTACAACTTTATTAGTGTTGGAGAATTCAGAGCTTTGGAAGAAGCAGGTGCTCTCCTTGAAAGTGGTACCTATGATGGTATGTATGAATAATAAAAAGTGTATTATCATGATAAGTAAAATGTTGCCCAAAGAAAAACAGCATGAAACTAAAACTCATTGTTGACATAACCTATCAAAGTGGTTTCTCTTTAATCCTTTTTGCAAACTGTGACCTTTGCTGCCCAGATAAATATTGACTTTCTGAAACCTTCTACTGTATTGGTGACTTCAGAAAATGGATACATGATGTTTTTTTCTGCCAGCCCAATGAACCGTGGTAAATCTTTAAATGATATCCTTTTTATGCTGAAACACACATGGGGACCAGTATTGCTTACATGAACTGTATATAAAGAAAATGAGTGTAAGGTAGGTAAGAGGGATGAGGAGGGAGAGAGATGAGAAAGGGTGGTTACGTGTGTGATGTTATTAATGATGTCTTGATTGGATTAAGGAAGACAATGTTTTTCAGAGAATATGTGCCACAATAGAGAAGCCTAAGGCCCCAGTTGATACACTAGACGTTCAGTGAACTATAGCTTGATGTCCTTCATACTTTCAGTTGTGGTAGCTCTAAAGCAAAATTCTTATCTCTGACAGCTATCAGTTCCTCTCCCATTCTAGTTGGTGTGACTTCCGTATTATATGCCTGACAATCACAGATTCCTTTAGGAACTTCTAAAATGCTGGCTTTTAGTGGGAAACACTTTGGCACCTATCAGAGGGAAGTGCTAATGTGTCATACTCGCAGTTTAGTTAATTGGACAGCTTTGGAAGCTGAAAACATAAGCTACTCGTTAGCAGTACACTTTTCGCAGCACATGAAAGCGTTTCACTTGTTGCCTTTTAATTAGTTAAAATGTGTGGCACCATTCACAACCCTCCGCCCCATCCTCACTTTGGGTACTTAACATGTTTGTTTTCCCAGAAGTGAGCTGCTGCTGCCTGGAGGTACTGTATTTTAAAGCAGCTGAGCACAGGGCCTATGCGCTGCGTATGTATGTATGTACAGTATATATGTATGTATATATAGATAGTTGGATGCAGAAGTAGATTGTGTGAGGGAATTCCATCCTGTTTCAATGTGATGTGCTGATGCTTAGCTATCAAATTTCTTTAATAAGATATACTATAACACAGAGTAAAATTTAGGTTCTTAAGTAGAAGTTCTTTATGGTGGGATGTTGAGCACCAATAAATAATTATTGAGCCAATTGGCCTCAGGGTTTAGGAGTAAAATGCATTTAGGATTCCGATGTAAACCATCTTTTTAATGTATGCTTACTTTGGGGCCTGTGTGTATTGATTGATGTTTGCTTGTTTTCCCCTTCATGCAGCACTTAACTTTCCAAACCAAACCAATAGAAATTATGTGAAGTACTTACAAAAAGATAGCCATAAGCAAACGAAGTGAAAAGACCCACTGTGGTTTCGCCTCATGGCTTCAGCAGCCAGTTAGAGTAGCTATACAATTTTGCAGTCACAAAATCCGACATATTTTGGGCTTCTTGCACTGGAATTTTCTTTAGATGAGATTTACCAATTGACTAATATTAATATAAAATAAATAGCTATTCATTATTTTAACAATATTAATGGGAATTATTATAAATACTGAAACAATTTGTAATGGATATCTTAAGTAACTAATAGTGAAGCTGGGCCTTTGGTTTATTAAGGATTGCTTTTCATATCCATCTGTAATGCATCAAAAAGGCATATCTCTTTTTCACTTGTGATCAATAAATGCATTTGTTTGTATATTTCTGTTTCTGGTGCAAGACTTTCCCATCCTAAATCCACATGTTGATTTCAGAACATTTTGTGTCCAAAAGTGAAATACAGAAGACTTCAGACTCCCAACTTTAAGTCTTTAAAACATTTTATATAAGAACAAATTATTTGCTTTGGATACCTTCTGTTTAAGTATCAGATAAGCATGTTGACAGTAACTACATAATAAGTATTTGAAGGTGGGTTCCATGGCATTTAGAAATATCACATGTACATGAATGCTGTTGTATTTTGTTGTTGTTTGTTGCAGTAAAGCATTTGATTTCTTTCCAGCATTGTATATGAAGACTGAGGGTAGTGGTGACTTGTTTCAGTTTTGAGTAAATCATGATTTTAATACAGGCTTTGTGATTGATGGATATCTAGTTCTGTTTTTCATTATCCACAATCCTCCTTCCCAAACCCAGAATTGTTTTATCATTTTCATTAAGTTCAGCTATTATTGAAATTTTTAAACTTTCTTTGAAAAAATGTCATTAGGCTTGGCGCAGCACCCCAAAATTAAAATATTATTTTTTCTTGAGGTGTACTTCCATGTTTGAAAACTGTTTATTGTTTAGGGGCCTTTTAAAGTTAATACATATTTTAGAATACATTAAAAATGAACACATCCCACGTTATGAGCTAGAAAGTGTGGCTTGGGAAAGGGACTTGTGGGCCTCGTTTCCAGGACTATTGCCCCCGTGACCCTGTCTTGGATAACTGGTGGAGAATGAGGGAATGAATTAATTATTCCAAATTATTGTGCAATCCTGATTCTTCCAAGATTTCAGCTCTGCACAGGTTGGGACTAGTTGGTTTCTAATTAGATGAAATTGACATTGTCTCATTAAGTTTTAATGTTTTCTGTAACACCACCACAGTGATGTTAATGTTTTGATAACAATTTTTTCCTGGGTCAGTCTGATTAGTCAGACAAATGTACAGTGCACTAGAAACGCAGTCTGAAATCACTCTTAACAATGAAACCTAATTGCAGAGTAACTTGGAGACACACCTGCAGAGGATACCTTCATTGTAATTACAGGCTTGGCTGCAAATTTACAAGCTTGCTTGACTAAGGGGAAGTACAGGTTAAAATTTTCACCCATTAAAGTATATAAGAATGTAATATATAAAAAGCTAAATAAATCACATTTCTGAGAATTGTTTTGTACTTCATATTTGCAGGAACATCCATTTATTTTCTGAACCTAATATATTATGGCACAGTCTTGCACACACTTAGTTACTTAATATCTTTTAGATTTGAGTTTCCATTTAACTAAGCAATTGAGTCTTTGTTATGTAGGAGTAAACCTGAGTGCCCTGCGGAAACCTTTGTGGACATGAAAGGAACAAGCGAACTAAACACTGTCTCCAAAAGGATGTTAATCCAACAGGCCATCATATATCCAAACTCCCCTAACAGTAATATTTAGAACAGCTGAATTTGTGTTTAATAAATCCCTCAACAAAAAATAATTAGGTTTATAAATGGTCCAAGTGGATTTATGAATGGTGCTAATAGAGGGGCAGTAGGGGGATAATTTCTTACCTGGCTGGGAGGCCAAAATGAATGTAGCACAGGAATGGCGGTACAACCTGACCAGTTTGGTCCACAGTTTATATCCCAGATGAGATTACCAAATAATGGATGGACAAGAGATGAGGGGACTGCATGAACAATTTGTCCCCAGCACGAGAGATTGCAGTGCTCTCTACCTTCAGCCTTGTTTGGGTGCCCACAGGGTTGCCTGCAAATTGTAGTACAAAACAGCCTCCCAGTTGGGGTCCTTGGGTGCTGCAGTGGGGCACTGTGAGGGATGAACCTCCCTATTTTGGTGAAGTTGCATATGACCCGGAAGGGCTTCCGTCATGTAATGTTGTGACACCAGAAGGCTTTCCACCATAAAAAGAATCCACCACACAATTCAGAATCAGGAAGAGGTGGATGACATTCGCGTTGAAGTGGTGGAAGGAGATGGAAGGTGACTAATTGTGTGTCGTCTTATTGTTCTGGACTGACTTAGCCTTGAAAGGAAGTTATTTTTAAATTTTTTTTTTCCTGAAATTGTGTTCCAATTAGGTGTTTGGGGCTCTGGGGCACCCCCAAAAGGCCACAACATTTTAGAAGAAAACTACATGTAATAGAGAAAAGTAACCATTACTACAGAGTCTAGAAATGGAGAATAAGAAAATTGCAAGCAGCTTTGTCTAGGAACTATACGACTTGAAGCAATTATTTATGGTTGTTTAGCTTGCAGGATCACATAATACACCATTAGTGCCTTCACTATACATGATTTATGCCTTACTCTTAATTATGATATCATCCTGACCAATCAGGCAGAAGAGATGAATGGTTTGAAAGCCCGTTTAATATACAGAATTTAAAACTTGTACCCATCATCTTAGTAAGCTATGCAGCTGACAAAATCCAAACCCAAATGCAAGTATCAATGTCTGCCTGTAATGCAACCCACTGCTGCTTTTCGTGTGGCCTGCATTTCATCTAGTGCTGTGTGCTTGGTTCTTGCAGTTACATATGGTGAGTATCTCCCTTCCGCTATACAGGAATTGAACCACAAATAGTGAACACTGAAGCTGCTTATTCATAATACCAAACAGCACTTCAACTCTTTCTAAAGCCGTTTGAAAAATCACTTATTCTAGGCTCTGGAGAACATTTTGGATTACTTTTTTCTGTCTGTCCTTCGTTCATTTTGCCTTTACACAAAGCAGTTACAGGATATTAAGGTATTTTGTCTCAGGTAATTTTTGTCTGCCTGCATTTACTTGTGTAGTTTTATACAACATTTACAGACGTACAGATTAATGGCAAACTGCCACTTGTCAAATCACATTTTATGTTGGTTCTGAAATATGGAGAACACTTTTTATTTTGATTTTCTACATCTAGTTTTTAAATGGATCCATTGTTTTATCTTAATGTTGAGATTAAAATTTACCTCAACACCATCTTGTTTCTGTATGGTCGCCTCTTCTCGGCAACAAGACCAGAAAAGAATGACTGGTTGCACAGGGAGCATTCCTAGAAATCGCATTGTGTGACGTCATGTGTACCATTCTGTTTAAACCAGCCCATGTACCAACATACTGTCTAAGATCACAAATATTTTCTCTAAACCTTTGTGCTTAAAATTAGTTTTAATTCTTGTTTTTTAAACACTTAAACAACTCTGACTGCTGACTTTTTGTTTTTGGCTGTGACACTTGATAGTTACCACGTACCGAAGAACAATTTGTCAAGCCCAAAGTAAATTTAGAAACAAAAGCTAACATAACACAGGTGTGGGGACTAAAGCTATCCGACAGTATATGAAACTTGAGACTTCTTGTGATTCCTTGGAATCTACATGAAGAAAGCTGTACATTTGCTGGGTCAAGCATACAAAGTTTGGTATTTATGAGAAGTAGATGTCGGTGTTAATATATTTTTTTTAAATCTTTGTTGCATTTGGTTTCTTGTGCTACACAGATTTTTGATTCTCTTGAGTGTACATTTTTGTGATTAGAGTACATCATGTAAATAATCAAATTTGTTGTCATTTGTTACAATTGACTGTCCAGCAATCCAAAAACGGTCCGTGAATCTACTGATGTGAGTACTAACAGTCCTGTCCCTTTTGCCAGAAGGTAGACGTAAGAATAATTACTATGCAGGATGATTGCAATCTTTAATAAGACTTTTACTGTTTGCTTTTCTAAGGCAGCAATTGTTGCATGTGTCACAAACTACTAATATATAATTTTGTGTCACCTTCACCATCCTTTACGTTCTTAAGCCAAGCAGATACCATATCAGGATGTGATGCATCATTCATTGAGGATGGATTCCACTCTGTTAGTATGGAAATTAATACTAATAAAACAAATGCAGTACTCATTCGCTGCTCCATATCAGCCAGTTTTATTTTGCTTATATTTGTTCACTTAGCCGATACTTTTATGCAAAGCAACTTGAAAAAGAAATTTTAGATGAAAAATGAAAAGAAAGGCTTTAACTGGGGTGGCCATGGGACATGTTTCAGTGCAACTTTTATCTCCTTACCTGGAGACTGGACAGGTAGAGAGAGATAAATAAATCGATCTTTATTTGGCTTTTTACAGAAGCTCTTCAAATAAATAAATACATGCTCAAATAGATAAATGAATATATATGCACACACCCTTCGGTCTGAACACATACCAGAATGACTGAAAGGAAAAGAAAAACGTCTGACTTGGCAGTCCCAGTCCCAGTGGGGCATTATGCAGGTGCATTAATGTTGGTGTAAAGGAGCCCCCATAGCATTTCTTGACACATTTCTGCTGAATATTGGTTGGTTGAAAGTACTTTTATTTTGGTCAGAGAGATAGACTTGATACATTAATAGATTGTGCTTAAATTAAATACAAATGAGCATCTGTCACTAAATTACCAACATGGTTAACCACCTTCTGTGTCTATAAGTTTATTGCTGATAGAACAGTTGATTGATAGAAACAGTGATACCACAGATACTGTATCTTCAATTAAAGAAGTAGTGTCTAATTACTTAAATTACAGTATTTATTGCATTCTTAATCTCTCATGGGTGCACAATCTGTCCTCGTACTGAGGAAAAATGACCATGAACTCTCTTGAGCATCTGTTTTTTGTTCATATACACATTTTGCACAAGTGGCATTCACCTTGCAGCTTTTGCTTTTAATATTGTAATTAATGTATTTTGTGCCAAAGTCCCACTGTCTAAAGGATACCAACTTTATAGTGTTATATAATCTATTTAGTATCCCATAAAAAATATGGCCAATTTACAGCATACTGTACTTGTAAACAAATGAAAACCAGCCAGATTAACTTTTTTTTTTATATATAAACGTTTTATTTAAACTGCCTATGAAAGCCATATGCTGTACTAGCAGGAGGTAACAATATTCAGCTTGCATATTTCACTTGTTCTTACAGCTGAGACTTCATATTTTGTGCCATGTGGCCGTTGGTTTAGTGGCTGTCTGCCATACTGTCCTTTTTAGTAAATACAACATCCATGGATGTTACCAGACTGCAGGGGGCAAGTTGATCCTTATTGAGTCAAGTGTTTTCTAGGCTAATTTGATGTCTTCTTTGTTTTTATCCTTGGATTTGCCAAATTACAGATTATAATAGATTTGTTTTAAGCAAAAAAAAAAAAATGTCACTACTTCTGCCTTTGTTTTTTTTCTGCTTTGTTAAAATCCGTGAAAGGTAATGTTTAGAATACTTATTTTATGTGTGAAAGAAGGAACGTTTCTTGGTAAGAAACTCCAATGAAACATTTTAGTGATAAGTACTGTTCTGTGAAAAAGTATGAACACTTTAATATTTTTTGGATTATTGTATATTTTTGACAAGTGTGAGTGTGTACAAGTTTGTCCTGACCAAATTTTGGTCTCTGCCATATTTGTGATGCTGCCAGTGTAGGCTGTGGCTCCCTACAACTCAGAACTAGAGGTGCAGTTCAGGGTATAGAAGGAATTTGGTCAGAACTTTTTGTGGATTTTAGCTGTGTAAGATGTTGGTTCCTTTACTTGTTTTGTGCTGTTAATAGGCTATATGTATACACTGTCCTGGATTCCGAGTCAGCCAGCTGCTGCACTTCCGGTGCTAATATCAAAACAGACTAGCTATGGTTTTTTTCACCCAGTCGCTTCAAGACGTGCCCAGACTTATGGTAGAAGATGCAAGTCTCATTATTCAAACAATCTGCCAAATGTCCGGAGCTAAAAAGGAGAAGGGCTTCAAAGTATATATTTCAAGTTACATCCACAATTATGAAGGCAAGATCTAGATATATTAAAAACGTGCGTCTACTATGAACTTACATTGAACAAATATGTGATTACATTTGGCTTCTTCAAAAAAAAAAAAGTTTCAATAGTCAGTCATTAAACTTTATTCTAGGACAGGTGAATACAAGGGGGCTCCGCCCCCTGCTCGCTTCGCTCGCCTACCCCAGGCATTGGGTATCCTGAAATACATTAGTCGAACTCGTTCGTTTTGGAGCCGTGCCCGCTTTGCCCGCGGCATTTCCGACGTGCGTTGTAGGCGCCTGCGTTCATTGATTTTTATCCTGGCGGGCTCGTGTTTGTATATCCATCAGTCGAGCTCGTTCGTTTTGAACCTGTGCCTGCTTTGCTTCCGCAGTTTCAGACGCACGTTGTAGGCGCCTGCGTTCATTGATCTTATCCAGGTGGGCTCGTGTTTGTATCGTTGTGCTGTATTGTGTTTGAATTTGGTGTAAAGCGTTCAGCGGTTTGTACAATCCCAAGCAGCACATTATTCCTAACTTCGGTGACGCCTGCGCCTTCACTCCGCAGTAGTGCCACTAACAATATGGCGGTGACGCCTGCGCCTTCCGTACTATGTCGGGTTTCACTATGCTGTGTAGGCGCCTTTGCCTTTCGTACTTTCCCACACCTTCTGTACTATCTTTGTGGACCTGTGGGACCTCCGTAGCCTCTTCTGTTTTGAATCTGGGCTGCAGCGCAGAATCCTCTTTTTTTTGTGTGGCTGTGTCACTAGTCGTTAGCTATGGGCGCGTTGTTGCTTCATTTCTCATTCACATCAGTTGAGCTCTTTCGTTTTTGGGCCGTGACTCCTTCATGGGCGGTGGATACGACTTTGCTTGCGGTTTATGAGACGTGCACTGTACATGCCTGCGCAGTACATCTCATGGTCCCATTGCCGTGTACCTGCGTCCATGCCATCCGGTTTACCATTCTCGGTTAGTAATATGGATGTGTGCAAGATTAAATACATAATAACATGAGTCTGCTGGACATCTTACCTTGTAAAAAACCAAATGTTTCTGTCTGAGCTAGCAAAGCGGGGAATGTCAAACCACTGCTTCCCTGTAAGGGTCGTAATTTCTTTCCTCAGCTGGAGGATCTCCTCTCTGAGAGATATGTTTCCGTCAAGCGCTAGGTCGACAACAACCGATTCCACCTCTTCACCATTGTGTCAGCCTCTGTTGATCGCTTTCTTCTCCTCTCCCAAACCCCTGGTCTTGCATGTGGAATGGAGAAATTGTTCCACTCAAACATCTCGGGAATTGCTCCCTTCTTCAACAGTCGCCAACCTGCCTCGTGAAAATCCTATTTTTTGTTGTTGTGTTTTTTTTTTTTTTTTAATTTTCCGCTACAAACTTGGGTATGGGGACGAACTGTAAAGCTCTCTCTCCGAATAGTGACAATCCATTTAGGTCAAGTTTCTGCATCAGAGGGAAATTTATGAAAACTTAAGTACCTTCTTGTACTTAAGCTCAACATAAAGGTCACAACAATGTTCAGCTGTAGAGTTATGTGTACACTGAAACTTCTTTTTCCCTGACATTCTTGCCACTAAACAAAAATCACAACTGCAGTATGGACAACAGAAGTGACTGAGCTGGCTGAGATTTCACCAGAAGTATATCGGCACCACAGTGTGCATATAGCCTGTTGGTAGGTGGTTATTAAAAATTGTTAAAAGTAATATTTCAGTGTTAAATAAGTGATTAGGGTTTCTTAATATTTACACTAATTGAATGAAAGAAAGTACAGAAAAGTATGCTGTGGAATCGGCAGTAATGGGTATCTAATTAAAAAGGAAAAAAATGACTTAAATGAACACCTACAGCTACTTCAGCCATCCAGGACTAAGTTTGAGGACCCCTGGTCTAGAAGAGAGAGAGAGAGCGAAAAAATACCATGTTCAATGTTTTCTAAGTTTACTAAGAAACAAAGCATGCAGTATTCAGGTGTGAGAAAGATTATCACTCCATCTAGTGATTTTGGCCCAATTAAAGAGATAATTGAATAGTTAATGATTAGTACCAAATTAAAATTCAACTAATACTTACTGCTTCATATAATTTGTATTTTGTGAAAAGAAATCATAAAATGGACATGTGTTCTTATTACAGCTATGGCCTCATCATTCACAAAGAGCAATGAACAGAATATATATTGCAACAAAAGCATGAAGAAAGCTCCTAGTGATCTTTAGTAATGTTATGTAGTGGAACAATACTGGGAACTTAGTGCACAAAGAATGACATGCTAAGCAAGCTCTGAAGAATGGTTTCCAGTTGTAAATCACAGACATGGAGACAGTTGTTGTTTTGTGTTTCCATGATATTTGCAAGGTTCTTCTTGATGCTCTCTGGGATACCTTGCCTTTATAAGCTTTACTCCTTAATGCCCATTTTTCAAGACATGTTCAGAAACCATAACTTGTGTCCTCTTAGTAGTGTGAATTTAGGAGGAAAAGCAAAATCTAATGTGAAAATGTAGTATACGTTTTGAGATTGATGTAGGAATAGACAGTAAACCATAGTATATTTTATTTACCTCACTTTGTTTGGGTTGCAAGGGGTGTTGTGTTTGTTCATTTTTGCTTATTTTAAAATCATTGGAAAGGGGTATTAAGGAACAGTGAAATAATTAAAAAACCGAACCTGTTTTCTTGCAGTAAACATTTTTTGCTGAGCAGATAATGTTGTACTTGAGAGAATGTGTTTGTATGAGCAGATACCATGCCCATTACAATTAAATTTTAACTTCATTTATCTTTGAAGCCAACATTTGGAACTATTTTTGAAGTAGTAAAACAGAAAATTATTAAATGCATAGTCAATACAAACATGGTAATTAATGATTCTAGTCTAGTCTGTTTTTAAGGAATTCCCCAATAAAGAGCCTAAAACTTCCACATTCATACATTAAACATCCTGGAAAAACAAGAATAGCTAACACTAGTAGGAAGTAAATGTCTTTTTTGGTAGGATGTTGTAATTGTATTCGGTGATTTTTTTTTTTTTAGCTTTTTAAACTAAAAGTATCATTTCTCAAGTATTATTTATTACAGCGTGTTCTTGCCATAATTCTGTACAAACAAGTTATGTACACAATGCAGATATCTTCTGTTAACATTTACACTTCATTATTTAGATAGTGTGCTGATCTCAAAAGAAGTATGAATAAGGGTGGTGTGCTAAATGGAGTCCAGTGACATGTTTGTGCATATTGAAAAATGTTATGTCATTTTTCCTTTAAATAGGCAAAAACAAATTCTTAATACAAATGCTAATATTACCCTTACAAATTAAACAAACAGGTGATGCAATGCCTCCTTGTCAGTATCTGTGAAATACTCAAAACTAAACTGGATATTACTCCGGTCTTGCAGCAGCTTCATTGGCTCCTGATCAAGTTTCGTACTGATTTTAAGATTCTGCTATTAACATTTAAGGCCATCCATAATTTCGCCCCTCCATATCTTTCTGACCTTCTTCATGTTGCCATTCCATCCCGTAACCTTAGATCCTCTTCCTCCACCCATTTGACCGTCCCTCCCGCCCGTCTAACCACCATGGGGAGCAGAGCTTTCAGCCGTTCTGCTCCCAAGCTCTGGAATTTATTACCTGCGGATCTTCGAAATATCAAATCATATTCATCCTTCAATTCTAAACTTAAAACACATCTGTTTAAAATGGCTTTTTCCGTTTTAAGTTGTTTATAAATGTGTCTTCGGTGTCCTTGAGTTCTCTGAAAGGTGCCTTGTATAAATAAAATGTAGTAGTATTATTATTATTATTATAAACTAAAGAGGAAGATGAGACTAAGCCAGCCAGAACTTAATGAATATAAAGTAGTAGTCATCAGTGAGTGGCACACACTTTGTGTTAATTTTATGTTAAACTTCTGTTTAATATTTTAGGTAATTATGTTTTGGAAAGTTTGTTTGGCCTGTGCTTCATATTAGTCACACATTCAGCTAGCTATCAAAAATTCTGTTTTTTGAACTCTAAACTGAATAATTAAGGCATACAACTAAAAAATAAAATTTGTTTGGATGAATGTAATGTATGGTCCTTGACATTTGCTTAGCACATTTTGTGAAAATTACTGCTTAATCAGATCAACATGAAATATTGATCGGTTTAAGTGGAACAAACAGGGGACTGTGGAAACTATAGTAACTACAAATGAACCGTTCCACATCTAATTGACATTTTCTTTAAAAACTGGTTACAAGATTATGGATAAATGTTTCCTGTTTTCTGAAATGCTTAAGTCCCAATCCCATCTTTTTGTATACAGTAATCCCTCCTCCATCGCGGGGGTTGCGTTCCAGAACCCCCCGTGAAAGGTGAAAATCCGCAAAGTAGAAACCATATGTTCATATGGTTATTTTAAGCCCTTATAAACTCTCCCACACTATTATAAACATTTCATGCACAATTATACAGCATACACCCTTTGTATTCTCTTAGATATTAGGTAAGATTCGTTGAAATTATGTATGTAAACACAGTTTACATACAGTAAAACCTAAATATTATTTTAAAGATATTTGATATCGGAGACGCTCGATATGTTACAGCCATTACGACAGACAGGCCACCAGCAATAAATACGTACAATGCAAGAAAAATTGTATACAGTAAAATGTGTGTACAGTGACACTAAACTATATACATGTAATAAGTACTGTACGTAGATAATTAATTATGGTTACTCACCAACAATGACATGACGACTTGTCCGATAACGATGAGTTTAATTTTACTGCACAACAAAGGAGAGCGTTACAGTTCTTCTAAAGGAGCCTCTTCAGGCGACTGTTTAGCACTGCCGTTGTTGTTCTTCCAGCACTCTTCAATCCAAATCCCTAAAGCAGATTCCATCCAGACTACTGCCTTATCACGTCCACTTGCAACTCGTTTTGCGCCCTGGTTAAAGGACACTGCGGCCATAGATCTTATATGCTTTTCCTCCTTTTAAAATAAAAAGAATCGTGGACTCATTGATGCTGTAATGGTGTCCTGCAGCGGTGTAGCTGTTCCCTTCCTTCAGCATATCCAAAACTTTTACTGTTTATGCAATCGTTTGCATCTTCTGTTGGCGCTTGGATACGGCCCCTGAAGCAGTAGCAGGAGCACGTTAATGCTGAATGAGTGAGATGAGACTTCCTGGTTAATGCAGCACTCCGTCGCTGAGCCAATCAGCAGCACACAGGAACTTAACTGCGTGCTCTGATTGGGTAGCTTCTCAGCCATCCGCCAATAGCATCTCTTGTATGAAATCAACAGGGCAAACCAACTGAGGAAGCAAGTACCAGAAGTAAAAAGACCCATTGTGCGCAGAAACCCGTGAAGCAGCGAAAAATCCGCGTTATATATTTAGATATGCTTACATATAAAATCCGCGATAGAGTGAAGCTCAATATGGTTATAAACTTTTACTGGCTGTTGTGTTTACAAGGTCCATTTGCAGTACCTTATTTCTGTTGGAAACCTTGACCTTTACCTATTTACTAATCCAGTATGCCATGAATTCCTAAAAAGATCTTTTTAACTCTTTCCTCTTTTCCATTTGCTTCTCCTGGTAAGCGTTGTCATGTTTGACACAGAACAGATTAGATTAGTCCTCCCTTTTTCAAACATACACCCAGCTCCTCACGCAGAATGTCCAGATACTCCTAAGTTATCTATGAGAGAGACGGAGAAAGAGAGAGAACATCCTTATGTGCACTCTCTACCTCTCCCAGGCATCTGTATCCAGTTGACCTTCAGTAGGAAGCACCTGACTCATCCTCACTAAGCACTCAGACCACGCTATCTGGCTTCCCGCCCTACAGTAGAATTGTCATCTGCTCAGAGGAAGTTTGTAATGTCTTGTCACAGATAGTGAGCTCAGTTAAATATTGCAAAAACCTTATCCAACCACTTCTACCAGTTGTATCACCTTTTTTTTTAAACCATAATCAAAACTTATAATGATAAAGAAGTATGGGAATAAAAAATGACTGGTAAACTGAGTGCTTTTTCAAAACCTTGGCATTCACTTCACCACAACCATCTTGGTTACTGTACATTTCTGTTGGTCATTCAAGCCACAGCCCAACTCCGCTTGGTAAATTACATCCCAACATAGTTACTCTCCTCCGGTCGTTGAGCTGCTGCTCTCCCTTTAGTCACAAAGTACCACTACCTTTGGAAAAAATCCAGTTTAGCTCCATTGATGGTTTATAGTTGCTTTCTTCAGTCTTTCAAATTGTATGTTAATTTTACTTGTTTCTCTTCTTGCTGTTTGCTCATCAACTATTGCATGTGTTTTTTTACTGTTTTCCTCCATGTCCTGTTGTCACATTTCTAATAAATGAAAGCCTAATTGATAATTCAGCATTCTTTTGGTTTGATGGCAGGTAACTATTATGGCACTCCAAAGCCGCCAGCAGAACCCAATCCCATCCAGCCTGACCTTGTGGACCAAGTACTGTTTGATGAAGATTTTGATGCAGAGGCTCAAAGAAAACGTACCACGTCTGTCAGCAAGATGGAGAGGACGGACAGTGCAGCCCCTGAGGAGGAAGATGATGATGAAAGGCCTGCTGTTAATGGAATAGCAGGTCGGTATACTGAGGAATTTCACTTGGGGGCATATCTTGTCCTTCATCAGTTTTATTTTAATGTAGCAAGAGTTTGCCTCAGATTGATAGACTGGCCTCTTGAAATATAGGAATGCTGTGTTCATATATTGGTACTGTACCCTGTACTCCCACTAAATATTCCACACGGACTAAAATGTCAAGGTTGTGTAAATAAAATTTTAATTGATGCAGTAATCATAATAGCTGAACAACTAAAAAATATATACTGTACATGTAACTACTTAACTCACTTCTGCTTGCGTACTATAGTAAAATATCCAGTGTCTTTCCATTTAGTAATTGGATTAGGAGACTACTGGTTGTAGTCTGGTGGATTTCATCTCATGCAGATATGCTTTAACATTTGAAGATCAGAATTCTAAGTCTCTTTATCTCTGTATTTTTTATGTTAGACATGCTACATGAGATGCAGGATGATTAAGTAGACAATTTTGCATTTCTTCTGTCTGGGAACAAAAAAACAGACAGAAACAGTTGTAGATAAGGCTGAAATGAATAATCCATCTGTCTGAAAACATGATTCACAACAGCTGACCCAGAAACACAAGTACAGTTTTCCTTTAAAAATTGCAGAGATTCTCAATATGGAGAATGAAGAGCTAATGTTCTGTGAATTATGCATTCATTAAATAAATCCAATGCGTTCACTTCAGTCCACAAAAATGAAAGTCTAGCTCTTGTCCAACACAAAAAATAGCAGGCAGTAAAGATAGAAGATAGAGACATTGCAGCAATGACTGTTGCTTTGCGAAGAGCAGTGACTTAATAAGTAGTCTGTCATAAAAGCATTGCAAAATGAAGATATTCTCTAGCAAAAATGTAATTGGCTTTTTACACCTTCTAATCTTTAGAAACATTGACTCAAATCAGATATTAATTTGTAGATTTCACATAGTAAAAAATGAAACAACTGTTGACTGTTTCAGGCTCTTACCAAACTACTATAGTTAGGTTCATAATTTTGTCCCTGTACACCACCACATTGGATTTAAAATAAATCAATCTTTATGTCATTGAAGTGGAGACTTTCAGGTTTAATTTAAGGGGATAACCAAAAATATTGTATGAGTTGTTTAGGAATGACAGCCATTTTTATACATAGCTCCTTCCCAGGGGTTCAAAAGTATTTGGATATTTGATTAACAAACTGTTCCATAGCCAGGTGGGAGAAGTTCTTATATTATTTCATTAACTATTAAACAGGTGAAAAGTCTGGAATTGATTTAAATTGTGGAATTTGCATTTGGAAGCTGTCACTATGAACTCTCAATATGAGGACCAAAGAGGTGTCCATGCAAGTTAAAACAGCCTATCATTAGGTTGAGAAAACAAAACAAACCCTTTATGGAGATAGCAGAAACACGAGGAGTGGTCAAATCAACCATTTGGTACATGCTTGAAAAGGAGGAACGCACTGGTAAACATTTACCAGAAGGTCTGGAAAACCACAAAAGACAACTGGATGATTGCAGAATTCTGTCCATGGTAAAGAAGAACCCTTTCATAGCATTTAGCCAAACTAAGAACACTCTCTGGGAGGTAAACCTATCAATACCAAAATCTACAATCAAGCGAAGACTTCACAAAAGTAAAGACAGAGGGTTTACCACAAGCTCCAAACCACTGGAAAGCCTTAAGCATAGGAAGGACAGATTAGACTTTGCCAGAAAACATTTTTTAAAAGCCTATCCAGATCTGGAACAATGTTCTTTGGACAAAGAAAACTAAGATCAATACAAACCAGAATGTTGGAAAGAGAATAGTATAAAGAGGAGAAGAAATGGCTCATGATCCAATGAATACTACATCATCTGTGAAACATGGTGGAGGCAGTTTTATGGCATGGGCATGTGTGGCTGTGGATGGTGTTTTGACTGCTGACAGAAGTAACAGGATGAATTCTGAAGTGTACAGGGCTATACGGTCTGCTCAGATTCAGCCAAATGTTGCAAAACTGATGAGTGTCGCTTCACAGTAGAGATGGACAATGAGCCAAAACATACTGTGACAGCAAACCAAGTGCAACTTAAAGTAGTGGGATATTCTTCAAAGGTCAAGTCAGTTAACTGACCTCAACCCAACTGGACATGCGTTTCACTTGCTGAAGACAAAACTGGTGGCAGAAAGTCCAATGAATAAGAAGCAGCTGAAGACTGCTGCAGTAAAGGACTGGGAAAGTATCACTAGGGTGGAAACTCTGCACTTGGAAATGGCCATGGGTTCCAGACCTCAGTCAGTCATTGACTGTAAAGGATTTTCAACCAAATATTGAAAATGATCATTATATTTTGATTGTTTGTCCAAATACTTTTGAGCCCCTGGAAAGGAGGGAATTTGCAGAAGAATGACTATCATTCATTTTGAATTTCCCCTTGGGATTAATAAAGTATCTATCTATCTACCTACCTACCAACCAACCAACCAACCATATTTTTGGTAAACCCCATAAATTAAAGCTGAACGTCTACAATTTCAATCACATAATGACTGCTTAATTTCAAATCATTTGTGGTTGTATACACAGCTAGAATTATGAAAATCCTATCACTGTTCAAATGATTATGACCAAACTATAGACATTAGTCTTCATTTTTGCCATTCATCCACACTACCTGGATGTTTTACAACCCCAAAAATGACTTTTAAAGGCACTCTTCAGAACCGTATACTAATGCAGACGCAGCCTCAGTGGTGTTGTGTGGGTGGGTGAAAAACACAGATTTTCAAAAACGTTGACTGTAATAATGATTTGTTGTTTGTGAATATTATGTAGTCCTTTCCTGATTGGATCCTGCTCATTACAATGTTTCATTCCCTGATTGTTCCTCATTCATGGAAGAAAACCATATTCCAACGTATCGGGCACAGTAGACTTGCTTTCCATGGCACTTGTTGTGTTGCTTAACGTTATGCATCTGAATCGTGTTTAGTAACGTTTGAATGTTCTGGCTGGCATAGTTTTGTGATAAATCCTGTGGCCCCTGCCATTACCAGTATTTGAAGGATTTCTTTGCCAATGCATGCATGTCCAGTGTAGGCGAATGTGTGAATCGTATTGGTTTTGTTTCCTTTTGGTGTGAACGGAGATACTTTTGTAATCAATGTGAAAACACCAGTATGGAGAGAGATTGTTTTGGTTTAAAGACACCATTTTCAAATGAATTTTAGTGTGGACGTAGAGAATTGGTGCTAATTTTGCTAATAAGAGCTTCAAAAAATAATTTACCATGATGATAAGGAAAGGGTGTCATAATGTAGCAGTGGTTTACACTGCTGTCCCATGAGTTAATTATCTAAAGTTTGAATTCCACATGGTTAATGTCTTTGTGACATAGTTGTGTTCCCTCTGTGTCTCTATAGGTTTTCCTTCAGGTACTCCAGTTTTTCTCCCACATCCCAAATATGCACATGTATGTTAGATGATGATTTCATCTTTTTATGCATGTGACTGCGCCTTGTGATGGGATAACACCCTGTCCCAGGTTATTTTCTGCTTTGTGTATGATGCTGCTAGGACAAGCTTCGACTACATAGGTGTTAAGAGGTCAAAGAATGTTCCACTGTAGTACATTTATTAATTAGTAAGAAGGTCTATATAATTTTAGCTGTCAGGTGGGTTCAATTTAGCTGTTCTCACTGCCTTTGTGGAGTCCACATCTTTTCCAAATGTGTGTATTCTTTAAGGTATTCATTTCTTTTCTCACATTCCAAAGACATTTTGTGTTAGCTTAATGGGCGATTCTAAAGCCCATGTCACATTAAAGCGATTACAGTTGTAGCATTTATTTATGTAATCTTAGCCAGTCACAGGCAGTCGGTAGTGCTCTTCCATGAATCTGATCGGCTATTGTGACAAACCCAATGACCGAGAACAGCTAGTCTCTGACTAGCTATGATAAAAATCAAATGGGTCTTCTCTTTAGTTAGATGGTTGACTGTGTGTACAAGAGAGCTGATTAGTATTGCATGCTTATTTGGCAGTTTAATGCACAGAATGTAGCAACGATCAACAAGGAATATGTGTGTTTTGAACCTCTCAAACATAAGACAAAAGAAAGATGAGCTTCTGTTTTACGTACTGAAACAGAATGAAAGGACTGAGACTGCAGGTTAGTTCAGTGTACCTGTTAATCCTTCACACAGAGCTGGTTCTATGAGCCAGCACAGGAGATTTAAACCTCACACGTCTGTTTGATGTCCTATGTTTTAGGCATCATTACAAAGTGAAACAAAGAGCATAAAAACAAGGTTGGAGATTGCTGTTCAACTCGCCACAGTTTTTAAGTGTTCGCATAGCGCGGGCTCGGTCAAGCAGCGTGCTGTTGGCTGCCAGAAAAAGGGACAAGCATGACCTCACTGGAAGACTGTCACTCGGTCAATAAATGTAACATGAACTAGATTGTTAGTTGAGTAAATTGACATGGTGCATCAACAAGATCAGCAGCTGCAATCAGCAAGTCTGACATGCCTCTGCCTCATGACATAAAAGTCACATAATGTAACGTCTGCTCTCATTGACCCCGCATTACTAATTGTGAGTATGTATATTTATTGTGGTGGATGGTTAATGTAGCACAATCACCACAGTTTTAATTTGCTGTTATTCAAGTGGAATTTGTACATGCGATTTTAGGTGTATATTTTAGACCAGGGTGGGGAATGTCAGTCGTGGAGAGCTGCAGTGGCTGCAGGTTCCAACCCACCTTCTTCAATTACTGCTGATGAAGCACTTATTGCTTAAGTGACATTTTGATGTTTCATTTTAGTGGTCTCACTTGCTAAGGTTCCCCACCCTTAATTGCTTATTTCAATCTTAAACAGCTGCATTCACTGTTTTAATGGCTCCTTATTAGCAATAAGATGTAAATGATAAAGCAGTCAGCAGTGCTCCATCTAGCTTGTTTCGATTTACATCTCTGTGTGTTCATCATGTACTGTTTGATTTAATAAAACACTTAGTAGAAAATGTGACAGACTGAAAATTATCCGTTTTAGGCTTCAAATCATTTTGATGATATCTTTGGAAAGGAAAAAAATCTATGATAAAAGAACCTTACATTGCAGACTAACAAGCCATAAAATTATATCGGGTCTGAGACTGGAAAGGATTGGTTTCTAATTAAGCAATTGGGTTGGAATGAGAACCTACAGCCACTGCAGCTTTCCAGGACCGACACTGCCCACCCCTGTGTTAGACTGTAGATGTATGTATATTCATTGTTATACTGTAGGTCCATGTTTTTGGTTAGTTCTCATAATTCTGAAATACACATATTAGGGTTGTAAAGTTAGTCAATAATGTAAATTTCAGTGTTCATATTTAAAACTATTCATTGTAATATAATTGAATGGAGTTTAAAAATTCTGGGTGCTACATGTACGTTCCAGCATGCAGTATATTGTATTAACAAGCAAATGTGTGATATCAGATATTACGTATGTTGTTTTGCTCATAGATTTTCTGTAAGCTGCAGAAAGCATATGTTAGGACCACATTTCCAGACAAATGCAATAAGTGCCACTTAAAACACACCCCTGCATAAGGACAAATTCAGTATATGTTTAGAGGGGCTTAATCAAAGAGAAACCAGAGAGGGGTATATTTTGGGCTACCTCTTTCTACCACTTGCAGATCCCAGGAAACATCTCTCATTATTGCTCTAACACACTAAACATGCTACTTTATGGTGTCAGAGTTTAGAAGATGTAAAGTTTGCAGTAAAAAAACATTTGATATACTAAATGTCATTTTGTATTGATTAGTGAGTGCCTACTCATTATTAGCATGCACCTTTATCCAAAGCACCAATTACAAAAATCATGTAGCATGTCAGTGATTTAAGAAGGTTCAAAGTTACACACAATACAGCACAGCTTGAATTTCAGTATGGAATTGTGGTAATCACACATTTTATCTACAAATCTTGCACCGTCTGGAAAATTCATCTACCCCTTTAAGACTAAAATTGAAATGAAAGGTGATGGATAATATCAATGTGCATATTCATACAGTATAAGCAATGAATACATTCCCAGTGGGATAGGGATAAGCATTTTGATTTTTTGTATCCTAATATCTGTTCAGACAGAAAAGAAAAAAAATCCACTTAACATTACATTGTACTGTTTTGAAAGAGGAGGAGATTTGGCAGATGCTGCCCATTTTCCACTTGCAGGAAGTGGCTAATTAGAAGGTGCACAGTTTCTCAAAAGAAATCATTTTCACATACACATGTAATCAAATGGAAATGTGCCTTTTGTTGAGTGTAAAATATTTTCATAAGATGTTTGCTGTTCGTCCAGCCTGTCATGAGCAAAAAGCTGTGCATTTTATTTAACCATTTTGATGTTTTCTGAGTATGGAACAGATTATGTCGAGACTAATAAATAAAGCTCTAGAGTCAAATCTCAGATGATACTTATTGTGTTCCACATTTGAAATAACTGTGTACTGTATAAAAAAAAAAAAAGAAAGAAAAAATGTTTCGGATACTGATATATTCCATTTACATGTCTCTCTCTTATAAATATGCATTTATAGGTAACACATTTGCAGTGTTCTGAAATCTGACCTGTTTATATGTGTACAAGTGACAAAACAGGTGACAAATGTCAGGAGAAGACGAGAACCACTTGAATTTAGTTACAGAAGAAAGGCACTTGTGTCTTTTAGTGGAAAAAATAAGTTTTACATGCCTAACAATATCAAACCAGCTTAATCCACTTCAGTGTTATTGAGGGGACTGAGGCTATTGTAGAAGCACTTTGTAGAATAGTGGAAACAGCCCTGGACAGAGTGTCAGTTCACTGCTTGGCATGTTAATGCACACAGAGCCATTTTTGAGTTTCCAGTAAATCTAGCACAAATGTCTTTTGGGGATGTGAAAGAAAAAGTGTCCAAACCACACATACACAGATGGGGTATGAGACTGAACCCAGAAGGCCAGTTCTACAAGGCAACAATAATACCCTCTACCCCACTGTGCCACCAAGTTTCAAAAGCTTTAGATATACTGTATCTCTCTCTCTCTCATTTATTTTATATATATATATATATATATATAATATTATAAAAAGAAATCCTGTCCTGGAAAGCAAATGCAGGGCTACGATATGTGATCTTCTCGGAAGACATTTTAAAGACCCACAAGACCAAAGAGACTTGCCACGGTGCGTCTTGAGGGGACCATAAACATGACACATTGTGCCAAGAGATTGACCCAGGACCGTCTCGCGATGACGTAGAAAATGAGATTCTTGCAAGACACGCCCTACTTACAATCTATCAAATAGGACAAGGGGGCAGCAAAACATTCAGTCTTGTGAAGGATTTGAGCACACACAGATCCAGGGCTCTCAGCGCATATAAAGCGTATAAGGGCAGTACGTTATAAATGAAATGTCGAAATCTACGCAAAGAAGAAAGCAGCGTGGAGAAAAGAGAAAAAAAGAATAATCGAGGTGCAAATTCAGAAAATAAAGAAAGTAATTATCAGCCCGGAACAAGTGGAATTGAAAAAAAAGCACGTCCAATCCGGCTCAGAATTAAAAGACAATGAGTAAAAGACAAAGTAGAACTTCATAAAGACGTTTATAAACGTTGGCGCTAAACACATGCAGAGCAGGTTAGAGACTATGAAACCAGTGAAATTAGAAAGGCTAAAAAAAAAAAAAAATGTTGGTGCTATACACATGTGGAGAAAGTTAAAGGATATGAAAATAGGAAAATTAGAAAATATAAAAAAAGAAAGTAAAGATTGCAGTAGCGCAAGCAAACTGCCTCATTTAACTATGCACCAGTCTAACTTTGGTTTTGCACAATAATCACTACACTATTGCACCTTAACGCTTAATTCTGCTTTATTCACATAATTTTACTTATTTATTATGTTCTACTATACGGTTATCTTTCAATCTATGACTTTTTGTTAATCTAGCTGATATTCTTCTAACTTTGCAGTTTTTGATAAGCAGATCAGGATGCATTTCACTGCGTGTTGTCCTGTGTAACTATGCATGTGACAAATAAAGAATCTTGAGAATTTCAAAAACAGAGTTTACAGCACATTCATTTATTGGTTACTTTGTAAAAAAATTATTAACTGCTGATGATGTAGATCGTTTTGTCTGTGCTGAAATTCCAAACTGAGAAACCTATCCTGACCTCATTAAAAAGATTCGGCATATTGGGACTCGCAAGATTACAAATATTGCTTTTACAGAAGTTCTGAAATAAAAGTGAAACTAATGAAATAGCAACAATTCAAAAAAAAAAAAAAACTTAAAAGTGTGCATCTGAAAAACCAAACACAGGGGTTGGCGAGCGAAGCCCCCAAGTATATATATATAAAAAAAATTATACTAGTAGCGGCACACTGCTAGATAATGTGCAGTGAATACACTTGACTTGAGCATTCCTAGTTTTCATCCTCTTTCTCTGTACATTTAGCATTCGTTTGCTCAGAGGTTGATGTGCTTGCTGCTTCCTGAGCAGCTCTTCTTTTCTCCACCCTAGCAGTCCACTTCTTCTCTTTCGTCGGCATCTTTTCGCGTTAAAACTAATTAAGTCAGTGTTTGTGTTGCAATTACTTAGTAGATTTTCTTTCATTTTTCACTTAAGCTGGTGCTTTGAATCTGCTTCAAGAATGATTTAAGATATGAAGAAGTAGGGGAAGTGATGGCCAACGTGGTAGAGATGAGAATGGCGCCTGTATGTATGTGCCGCATGGCCGCCCTTTTGGCTGCTGCTGAGACTTGATTCTACAATAAAATAAAAAAGGGAATAAACTTGGAGGTCAGTCATCACCCTGAAAGCGGATAATAGATGTCACATAGTATACAGTGGTGTGAAAAACTATTTGCCCCCTTCCTGATTTCTTATTCTTTTGCATGTTTGTCACACAAAATGTTTCTGATCATCAAACACATTTAACCATTAGTCAAATATAACACAAGTAAACACAAAATGCAGTTTTTAAATGATGGTGTTTATTATTTAGGGAGAAAAAAAATCCAAACCTACATGGCCCTGTGTGAAAAAGTAATTGCCCCCTTGTTAAAAAATAACCTAACTGTGGTGTATCACACCTGAGTTCAATTTCCGTAGCCACCCCCAGGCCTGATTACTGCCACACCTGTTTCAATCAAGAAATCACTTAAATAGGAGCTGCCTGACACAGAGAAGTAGACCAAAAGCACCTCAAAAGCTAGACATCATGCCAAGATCCAAAGAAATTCAGGAACAAATGAGAACAGAAGTAATTGAGATCTATCAGTCTGGTAAAGGTTATAAAGCCATTTCTAAAGCTTTGGGACTCCAGCGAACCACAGTGAGAGCCATTATCCACAAATGGCAAAAACATGGAACAGTGGTGAACCTTCCCAGGAGTGGCCGGCCGACCAAAATTACCCCAAGAGCGCAGTGACGACTTATCCGAGAGGTCACAAAAGACCCCAGGACAACGTCTAAAGAACTGCAGGCCTCACTTGCCTCAATTAAGGTCAGTGTTCACGACTCCACCATAAGAAAGAGACTGGGCAAAAACGGCCTGCATGGCAGATTTCCAAGACGCAAACCACTGTTAAGCAAAAAGAACATTAGGGCTCATCTCAATTTTGCTAAGAAACATCTCAATGATTGCCAAGACTTTTGGGAAAATACCTTGTGGACTGATGAGTCAAAAGTTGAACTTTTTGGAAGGCAAATGTCCCGTTACATCTGGCGTAAAAGGAACACAGCATTTCAGAAAAAGAACATCATACCAACAGTAAAATATGGTGGTGGTAGTGTGATAGTCTGGGGTTGTTTTGCTGCTTCAGGACCTGGAAGGCTTGCTGTGATAGATGGAACCATGAATTCTACTGTCTACCAAAAATTCCTGAAGGAGAATGTCCGGCCATCTGTTCGTCAACTCAAGCTGAAGCGATCTTGGGTGCTGCAACAGGACAATGACCCAAAACACACCAGCAAATCCACCTCTGAATGGCTGAAGAAAAACAAAATGAAGACTTTGGAGTGGCCTAGTCAAAGTCCTGACCTGAATCCAATTGAGATGCTATGGCATGACCTTAAAAAGGCGGTTCATGCTAGAAAACCCTCAAATAAAGCTGAATTACAACAATTTTGCAAAGATGAGTGGGCCAAAATTCCTCCAGAGCGCTGTAAAAGACTCATTGCAAGTTATCGCAAATGCTTGATTGCAGTTATTGCTGCTAAGGGTGGCCTAACCAGTTATTAGGTTCAGGGGGCAATTACTTTTTCACACAGGGCCATGTAGGTTTGGATTTTTTTTTCTCCCTAAATAATAAAAACCACCATTTACAAACTGCATTTTGTGTTTACTTGTGTTATATTTGACTAATGGTTAAATGTGTTTGATGATCAGAAACATTTTGTGTGACAAACATGCAAAAGAATAAGAAATCAGGAAGGGGGCAAATAGTTTTTCACACCACTGTATGTGTACCAAATTTCAGATCAATAGGTCAAACTGTTTGTGAGGCACTGGTGTTTTAAAATCCTGGACAGAAATGAACAGCCATGGTAGCGTATTTATATATATATATATATATATATATATATATATATATATATATATAAAACATACAATAAAAAAAATTATAAAGGTTTCAAAATGTACAACTGTTTTGAAAAGATGAGTGTGGAGATGGCACAGATCTCTTGAATATCCAGCATGTGGACTGGGGCATCTGCTAAACACCACGCAACTTGTCTGACATCAGAAACCCACCATTCATTCATGCATACAGTACAGTCCAATTTGGCCCACCTGACTCCAAAGTTGTTGTTCTCAAGTTTAAGGCATGTAATGCTACACAGTTAATTATAAAATTGCTTTAAGGAAAATCTCTAGACAGCATCTTGAAAAGTGTTAATCATCCACAAACTTTTTTGTTTCCACTCATATTTTTTATTTTATTGTTGTGACTTAAAGAATATTCTGCCTAGTTTCCTTTTCATATTATATACTTAAGCTAAAGTTTTGGTTATGTGGGTAATTGTACCTTATGATGGATTCACATAAATTCTGGAATGCAAGTGTGGCCCCATACTTTTTGGGGCAGAATGTATGGTATATTTACAAATTGTGCTGTTTTCTATAATTATTAATTTTGAGAGAAAGTTGAACAATATATCAAATTTTGTGTTTTTGAGTAGAATTGTAAGGTAAACACATATTCCCTAGTATTCAATAAGCATTGTTTATTTTTTAAGTACTTACAAAGAATACATTTAGTATATGCACTTGTTAAAATAAATTTAGGGATTTGTGATGATTGTATTCTTTCTGAAACCTCATCTGAATCCACCCCGGATCATGTTTATATTCATATAGGGGACTTTATCCTATCTCAGTTGGAATTCAGGCTCTGATGCAAACTATTATTTTAAAGAAAAGCACCAGATGCTTGGTAATGCTTTCAGTTCTATGGCTATTTAAAAAAAACTAGTCACAAAAAGTCTAATTTATAAGGGTCAGTGTTCAAGGAATATCTTGCGGAAATTTAAACGGAGGCTTCACTTTTTTTCCTTGCTGTTGTTGCACAAAATGTGAGCTACAATGAGTGATTCTTTTTAGATACAGCTCATTGTTTTAGACAGTGTTTAAGGATAAGAGCATATTGACATGCTTGGAAGTCAGTCACATGTGCAGCCTGCAAACTGTTAAGATGCTTCTGTAGACATGAAGCATGCATGCTGTTAAGATTGAGCGCACAATATTATTTTATTTGCTGACAAAAGTAACTGGGTATGCCATCGAGAGGAAATAAGAAAACTGCTTGGGGTGTAAAGCCTTTAGCCCTAATTGCTGTACTGGATAAGGAAGCAAAAGCAGCATGTTAGCCAGTAATAAACTCATACCTGCAAAAAAAACAATACACACACCACACGTTAGAAAACTCACTATTGTGAAAAGGTGTCATCACAATGATGGCATCCATCACTTCTAAATGATCAGACAAGGCTGAAAACATCTTTTTATTCCAATTTTGCTTTTTTTTTCTTTTGATGATAATCTCTAAAAGATATCGAAGTAGAATGTTAATCCTGGACATAATCGAGCACCAAAGTCTGCAAGACTACAATGGTAATATCACAACAGTGCCTAGCAGGCAAAGACGAAAATACACAAGAAAGATTACCACTATGAAATCTGACAAGTCTACATGCATGTGTTAAGCGCACGTTTTTTTTTTTTTTTCATACAATATCTCTACAGTGCCACATAATCACAGTCAACATGGACAAAAAATAGAGGTCACATAAAGCTGTCCAGACGAGTAAGATTTTCCCCGATTGATGTGTTTTTGGCCACGCATGAATGAAAGTCTGTGTGAGCATAAATTCCATTGCTCTGGAACTGTGATTTTCCATGTGTGCTCAGGTTGTCTCTTCCCATGATTAAGATGAATATTAAATCGGTAATTAACATGCTGCAGAGGCTTGGTTCACAGGAGTTGAGAAATTTCCTACAATAATGTTTCTTGCGTGATCATGAACACCCTTAACAACTCACATTATCTTTCTCGATAGAATGTTCTGTTTTTTCTAGACAGCTGGTAATGTTCATTCTAGATGAAGTGTGGTGTACTCACTCAAGATAATTGATTAGCTTTTTGTTGTATTTCAGCACAGCTCTTTAGTTTGAAATTATTCCTAACCAAGCTACATTTAACATTCTTCAGATTGAGTGCCAATGTCTGTTCTGCTTCTAAATGTTAAATGATCTGGTATGTTGTTTAAATGTTGCCTTCATGTACCCTCTTAAATGAAAATCATGTGTTAAAGTAATCCTATCAAGGATGCAATGCAGCAAGCAAAATCAATTTCCAAATGCAAATTTAAATTATTCACATCAATAAGATTATTGTCTTAACCTAAGTCAGTCATACAGTGGTTAGTTTTAAATATCCACAAATCAAATTATATTCAACTGGATGAATTTGATCTGACAATTCTGGCATGTATGACATTATTTGTGTTTAGATATTTGTAATATTATGGGATTTTAACTTTGGAATACACATTTTAAAGGGAAATAGTCATGATTTTATATATTTTTTAATACAGTGAACCTTCGTTTATCACGGTTAATCCGTTCCAGACTCTACCGCGATAAATTAATTTTCGCGAAGTAGGATTCTTTATTTATAAATCGAATTTTTTCGCAGTTAGAGTATAGAAAACCTGTTTACGACCTTCTAAATACGTTTTTTAACATTATTAGAGCCCTCTAGACATGAAATAACACCCTTTAGTCACCATTACACTCGTATTACCCAATATATTAGACAAAATAAGAGAGAATAAGACATATTAGATGTTACAAATATCATATTATTATTACTGTACATTTAATTACACACACACACAGTTCTTACACACAACCACTAACCTATGAAGGCACAAGCTCAGTAGGAGAGTCTTCAGGTTGTAAGCTGGAGCGCTGAACGCACCCTCAGACGCCCCTGGGAAAACCCCTGAAACAGTGGACAGTCTACCTTCATATTGCTCCTTACCCTTCTTACTTGCGCTATAACGCGTGATAAACCTCTCACGCGGTACTCCGCTTTCTTAAAAGTATTGTGCAGCGCCTCTCAGCTTTGGAATTGGTTGCTTTGTTTCTCTGTCTCTCTCTCTCTCTCAGACATTCTCTGCTCCTGGCGGAACTGTCATCTCTGACTTGTCATGGAGCACATTTAAACTTTTGAAAAGAGACAAATGTTTGTTTGCAGTGCTTTGAATAAAGTTCTTTTTTTTCTACAACCTCCTGTGTCTCTGTGCAAATCTGTGACCCAAGCATGACAAGGTGGTGCAGTATCTTCAGCAGGTGCGTCGTTGTCTTCTTCCGCTGAAGGAGTACTAGGAGTAGGCAGTGGGTGTCTGGGTGCGCGGCTGAAGAACATCTTGATAGGCAGTTGCTGGCGCTGTCTTTTCATATGCGTGAGGAGGCTTTTGTAGGGTATTGCCATCTTTGATCATATCCAAGAGTTTCACCATCTCCTGGATGGTAAGCATCTTCCTCCGGCGCTTAGTTTCATTGTCAGAAGGCTTAGAAAAAGCAGCACATTTAGGAGCCATCGTGGGGCTTAGATAAAAGTTCTCAGAAAGCGCATGCGTAGTGACGTAAGCGTGTATGAGAAAAAATCGCGATAGAGTGAAGCCGCGAAAGTCGAAGTGTGATATAGCGAGGGATCACTGTAGTGAAAAGTACTCTGATGTATGAGCTTTGAAAAAAAACGTGGTGTAAAACATGGCAATCATTTTCATTTAGATCACCATAAAAAGCAGATTGGTGACATCGCTGGTCTAGTATTAAGCTGAAAGAACTTCAATCCCAAGAATCAAGATGACAGTGATATATGTTGTACATGGCCTATCCATTTTCAAACTGCTGAATTCCTTCT